>NC_060120.1:743946073-744246073 GCF_021461395.2 Schistocerca americana
TTTGCTCCAGGCGACGTTGTATTCTATCGCAACTATCGCGGTTCACGGCGTTGGCTCGCAGGGCGCATTCTTCGCTGCCTCGGCCGCGCGATGTATTTGGTTTTGGGGGCCTCTGGTGAGGTGCGTCGGCATCTCAATCAGCTGCGCCTCTGTCGTCGCACGGGCTCTGCCGCTCCCCGTCTGCTTTCAGCGACGGTGCCGTCCGGTCAGCGCCCTGGGGACCCATCTACTGGCTCGCCTCATCCCCAGGTGTTACCGACGATGCCTTCCATTTTGCCCCATGGCGACGCGCCGCCGCAGCCGCCGCCGCCACCGCCTGTTCTCCCGCCGGCGCCGCCCGCATTCGACGCTTCGCTGCAGCCGCCAAGCGCCTCCCTGAGTCACGCGCCGCCGATCGCTTCTCGTGACCAGCTGTCCTCCGCCATGGAACTCTTGCCCGCTCCGGACCACATGACGTCATCGCGCGTCGGGTACCCCGACGCAATGGAGGTCGACCCTTCGGCCCCCCCTGTCTCTTTACTGGCGCATACACCGCATGTTGACGTGCACCCTGGACTAGGTTTTCAGGCGTTTCCTAGCTCCCCTCAGACCGAATGGCCGGGTGCGGGTGGCACAGCCTCGCCTGTTGTTAGGCTCCCCACCTCATCGCATACGTCAACATGGGGTCCTCCCCACGGCGGGCGGACGCCTTATAACACGACCGTTCGCCGATTTGCGGGGGAGGAATGTGGTGTCACAGCCAGACACCACACTTGCTAGGTGGAAGCTTTAAATCGGCCGCGGTCCATTTAGTACATGTCGGACCCGCGTGTCGCCACTGTGTGATCGCAGACCGAGCGCCACCACAAGGCAGGTCTCGAGATACGGAATAGCACTCGCCACAGTTGTACGGACGACTTTGCTAGCGACTACACGGACGAAGCATCGCTCATTAGCCGAGCAGACAGTTAGAATAGCCTTCAGCTAAGTCCATGGCTACGACCTAGCAAGGCGCCATTAGCCTTACATAGTTTGATAGTTATCGTATGAAATGTCTCATCAAGAACGTTGTAAACAAATGAAGGATTAAAAGTTAAGTATTAAAGCAGCTACTTACTTTTCTTGCTACCATTCATTACGTATCCTGTTTCAGACCTCTATCTAGCCTACGTGAGATTACGCGTGCCTTTCGGCTACTTCAGTGTGGCGTAGCTGTCTTGTTACGCCACAACATAAGGTGCTTTACGTTTCTAAATATTTTAGGGATAACAAACCTTTTATAATGTGCTGATTTTTATCCACTTGACATCTTGGCTTTAGTTTTCAGCGTAAAATGAACAGGTTTTAGAAGAAAAAGATTTTTAAGACCTAAATATGAAAACAGTCTTTTGAAAGCGGTTGTCTTAAATAAAGAAATACTTTATGCGATCTTGGCTGTTGAATGGTTTTAGCAATTAAAACAGATCGTTTTTCAGTACTATCAAATTGAGAAAATTCAATGGTACCTACACTCTTACGCAGCGAAACAGAGAACGCAATTCAACATCTGAAGGACTATAAATCCTCTGGTCTGGACGGTATATCTGGTGAGAAAATTAAAGAAATGGGACAGGAAGGCGCGGATGTCCTGCATTCATTGTGTACAAGAGTATGAGAAACTGGGTAGTGGCTACAAGACTGGTCGAAGATTCTCTTCATCCCTCTACACAAGAAAGGGTCAGTCAGAAATTTCTCCAACTACCGAACTATTGCTACCGTATCCCACTCAAGCAAAATAATGTTGCTCTACATCTTGAACCAGCGTATAAAGTCGTACATTCAACCTCACATATCCTTGGAACAACTTTTTTTTCTTTTTTTAAAAAACAAGGAAAGGAGCCACTATCAGCTCGCGCAATTCCTTGTTGACAACTTGGGTCCATAGCTTAGTGGGGTCTGCGCCACACTCGAACCCTACCATCAGCTCTTAGCAACCGAAATCAGGACTCATCTGACCAGACCACGGTTTTCCAGTCGTCTAGGGCCCAACCGATAATGTAACGAGTCCAGCAGATGCGCTGCAGGCGATGTTGTACTGTTAGCAAAAGCTTTCTCGTCGGTCGTCTGCTGCCATAAACCATTAGCACCAAGTTTCGCCTAACGGATACGTTCGTTGTACTTCCCACATTGATTTCTGCTGTTTTGTCACGCAATGTTGCTTGTCTGTTAGCACTGACAATTCTACGCAGACGCCGCTGCTCTAGGTCGTCACTTGAAGGTGTCGGCCACAAAAAAAATGGCTCTGAACACTATGGGACTCAACTGCTGAGGTCATCAGTGCCCTAGAACTTAGAACTAGTTAAACCTAACTAACCTAAGGACATCACAAACATCCATGCCCGAGGCAGGATTCGAACCTGCGACCGTAGCGGTTCCAGACTGCAGCGCCTTTAACCGCACGGCCACTTCAGCCGGCCCGGTGTCGGCCACAGCGTTGCCTCTGGGGAGGGGTAAATCCTCCAATTTGCTATTCTCGGCATTCACTTAACATTGTGGGTCTCAGAGTATCGAATTCCCTAACGATTTTGGAAGTGGAATGTCCCATGCGTCTAGCTGCAACTACCGTTCCGCGTTCAAACTCCGTCGTGTGGCCATAATCACGTCGAAACCCTTTTCACAGAAATCACTTGAGTACAAATGACAGCTCCGCCAAGGCACTACCTTGTATTCACGACACTACCGCCATCTGTATACGTGAGTACCGCTGTCCCATGATTTTTGTCATCTCAGTCTTCATAGCAAACACAGTGCTATATGTAACTTTGGAAAGATCTGATGTTCACCGAGATATTTTGGCAGTCAATAAAAAAGAATTATTTAACTGACTTAAATAATTTTTGCTATATGAGGTGAGAAGTTTGAAGTTCTTTCACGGACAAAAAAAATTCCACGCCCGCCCCCACAAGAAAAGCGTACCTCTGACCCTAATTAAAATTAAGAACAGAGTTTTGACAAGCTTAGAGACATTATAGCGATTTACTCTACATGTGACTTTCACGTCTTTTTTGTGACTTTTGTATACTTTAAACGGATTTTTTTACCGCCGCACAGAATGGAGCGCTACGGCGGCTGCCTGTAAATAACACATGTCGCGACGTCATTCAAATCAGTGTGTACACTCATGGATGGACAGGAGCACTCTTGGAAAACACCCAGAGGCTACGACAGGATTTGCGAGGGGCTGAATCGAAACAGGACTCAGCTCAGTCCCGTAAGGCGTGCGATCGTATCTTCCGGGCAATTGCATCGCAGCCCACCGTGGATTACGGAAGCCGTACAAGGTGGGAAAATCAGCAACCGCCAGGTGCTAAGAGGGGTAGAGGAATTAACGTGGCTGCAGCTGACCGCGAATTCCCACTGTCACCGTTCACAAACAAACTGCACTGCCGTGACTGAAGGGGGATATCGTCGTGCCAGTGTAACGTATGGACACATACTGTCAGCTTCTGCGATTCTAAGGACGTTATCAACTGAGTAACTTGTTACAGCCACACTGTTTTAATCGGAAATCAACAAAATAATAATAAAATATTCATTTGCCGAATATGATGAAAAGCGTAGAACCTACGACAGCGTAAACAGACACAGAAAAAGTTTCCAAGCGAACGACTCTGTTAGAACTTCGAGAATTTTTTTAGAACGAATCTTTTGTCTACCTAGTACAGCACAACCAATGTAAATGAAGGTTCTCGCGACGTGTCAGTGCAATAAACTTTCCTGAGGTTTCTTGCCACATCAGTCAGCAGAGCGCTCGCGATGTTTCGGAAGGCCTATTGTCTTATTCGATCTTCCGACGAAGTGCCGAACTGGCGAACAGCCGAGTGTTTCAAAACGCAGTACTGAGTACAGTGTGTAAACTTTTAGCTGGCAGACCTCTCCCTAGTCCTGAATCGGTAGAAGTCGGTAAACGTCGGTAGGCTTCGGTAGGCACGCAGTTTCGACTGCTGCCGACATTACGTAGCTGACTGTGTTGTACAAGGTAGCCATTGTCGTCTGCTTCATTATTGTTTTGCGCTGTGCTGTTCCGTGTGTCCTTATTGTGCAGTTGTGCTAAACATTATCAAAATGAGTGAAGAGGCAGTTGCTGGCCAACAACCCCCATGGTTTTATATACTTTTTTTAGCACGTTTGCGAAACGTGTTGCGAATAGTGTTAGTAGTGAAGAAATAATAGAACAAAACGTCATACCTGACGCGGCAGTTTTTCACGCATCTCGATGTTTACCACGTCATATCTCCTGAATTATATGTCGTAAAGAAACGTAAATTTGCCGGCGCATTTACTGATATATGTGGATACTGTATGCGAACAAAATATGTTGCGATTAGAGTTAATAGTAACGAAATAATACATTAAAACGTCATGCCTACTGTGGCAGATTTATGGTATGTACTGAGGAAATGTAGTAAGCGACAACCTTTTTTCCTTTCATTATTTTGTAGGGGGTGTCAGCCAGAAAAATTTTCGTAAAGGTTTGAAACTGTATGCAACGTTTGTTGCTAGGCGCTAAGTGCTCTCATTCTCAAACAGTGGATGCATAAATCTGGATATTTTCCAGCGGTGGCATCTCACTGTTTATGACGTCATATCTCGTCAAGATTGTGTCTTATTTCTTTTTTTTTTTTCAGCTAGGAACCTTCGTGGGCGTACGGAGAACAAATCACCAAAATTTCATCGCAATCGGATGAATGGTTTGGGAACGCACAGAGGGCAGACATACATACATTCATTTTTATATATAGAGATTGACTAATCATGGAATGGAAACACACAGCAACAGAACGTACCAGCGTGAATTCAAACACTTTGTTACAGGAAATGTTCAAAATGTCCTCCGTTAGCGAGGATACATGCATCCACCCTCCGTCGCATGGAATCCCTGATGCGCTGGAGAATGGGGTATTGTATCACAGTCGTCCACAATACGAGGACCGGGGTTGCGTAGACAAGAGCTTTCAAATGCCCCCATAAATGAAAGTCAAGAGGGTTGAGGTCAGGAGAGCGCGGAGGCCATGGAATTGGTCCGCCTCTACCAATCCATTGGTCACCGAATCTGTTGTTGAGAAGCGTACGAACACTTCGACTGAAATGTGCAATAGCTCCATCGTGCATGAACCATATGTTGTGTCGTACTTGTAAAGGCACATGTTCTAGCAGCACAGGTAGAGTATCCCGTATGAAATCATGGAGGTGAATCGAGGAAGTACAGTACATACTGACGAAACTAAAATGAGCTCTAACATGGAAAGTAAGCGTTTCTGGACACATGTCCACATAACATCTTTCCTTCATTTGTGTGTGAGGAATGTTTCCTGAAAGTTTGGCCGTACCTTTTTGTAACACCCTGTATATATATTAATGTACATGACGATTTCAGTTTCGTTTACGAACAACATTTAAAGCGAGTTTTACTTCCAAGCCTTTCGTCTGCTTTCGTGTAAGCATGACGCGCAATTTGTAGTGCCAGCACTGCAACTGGTAGGCGTGCCTTCCCCCCCCCCCCCCCCCCCCAACGGCTCCTCTCCCCTCGCCAGCCAATGCTTGCTTCCTCCTCTCCCCGCTCACCCCTCACAACTCTGCCGTCTTACAGTTAACACACTGTACGTTAAAGGAGCGGAACTACAACTTATCATTCCTTAGTTCTGAGAAAACGAAGCACCTGAGTCTGGTTTTTTCATTGGTTTTTTTTTTTTTTTTTTTTTTTTATTTCAAATCCCCGTGAAGGGGCGGGCTGGTAGCTGATAAAAGTTTCTCACCCAGAAGTTATACATATTTAAAGGAAGTTTTGAATATAGAGGAACAGATGAAAATAAGTGATGCTTTTAAAAGTACATTTGTGGACAATTTTTTATCAGCTTTCAAACTTTTTAGATGATTTTACATTACGTTGTGGTCTGTAGTCCAAAGACTCCACTTGATGCAGTTCTCCGCGGTCTATCCTCTGCAAGTTTTTTCATTTTCTAATAACTACTTCAACCTCCATACATTTGAACCACTTCCCCCCAGACCAAAGTGATAAATTATTGATACCTCACAATGTGTCTTATCAATCGATCCCTTCCTATAGCCAAGTTGTGCAATAAACTTTTATTTTCCACAATTCAGATCATTATCATTTTAGCTATTCGACCTATCCATCTAATTTTCAGCATTCCTCTGCAACAGCACATTTCAAAAGCTGTTGTTGTTTTCTTGTCTGAATTGATTACGGTCCACGTTTCACCTCCGTACAAGGCTTTGCGCCAGATAAATATCTTCAGAAAAGGTTACTTATCACTTAAATTTATGATCTTATAGATCTTACAATTAAATTTTCCTTAAATTTATATTCGACGCTAACAAATCCTTCTTTTTCAGAAATGCTTTCCTTGCTAGAACCAGTTTGCGCTTTATATCTTCTTTATTTCAGCCATCGTCATTCATTTTGCTGTCCACATAGCAAAACTCAACTCCTACTTTAGTGTCTCACTTCTTAATCTAATTCCCTGAGCAGCATCTCATTTCATTCGATTAGATTTCATTACCCTTGTTTCAAGTCTTTTGGTGCTAATCTTATATCCTCTTTAACTATTCCGTTCAACTGCTCCTGCAGGTCCATTGCAGACTTTAACACAATTACGTTGCCATCAGCAAAATTTCTCCCTGAACTTTAATTCCTTCTCCAAATTTTTCTTTCGTTACCTTTACTTCTTCTTACTTCTTGCTTCATGTAGAAATTGAACAGCACTGGACGAGACTACGGTTCTGTCACTCTCCCTTCTCAACCACGTTTTTTTTTTTTTTTTCTTACTTTCCGTGTCCTTCGACTCTTATAACTGCAGTCTGGTTTCTGTACGAGTTGTATACAGCCTTACGCTCCCTGTATTTTACCGCTTGTAACTTCAGAATTTCACAGTGTTGCCCGTCTCGACATTGTGTAACACTTTCTCCAGATCTACAGCCGCTATAAACAAAGGCTTGTATCACTTGTTCCTACATTTCTCAAAAACTCAATTGACCTTCCCCAAAGTCATCTCCTACCAGTGTTTTCATTCTTCTTTAAAAAATTCGTGTCAGTATTTTGGACCATAACTTATTACATTGATAATTTGGTAATATTCACACCTTTTAGGAGCTGCTTTCTTTGGATTTGCAATTATTGCATTTTCCTTGAAGTCTGAGGGTTTTCAAGTTGCTACAGTAAAATGGTAATGCTTGTGGTGCATGAAAATGATCATATTCACGTTCGACACTCAGTGATTAGTATGACTATGTAGTCCCGTTGAACTGCAAGTAGCGACTAAATATCATTGAGAGGGAGGAAGGGGGAGGGAGGAAAATGGAATGACTGTGTGAGGTGGAGCATTGTGTGTAGGGCTGGAAAGATAGATATACCTCGGATCGATTTCCGTCGTTTGGTGGTGGGAGAGCTGGTTAAAGCTCCGGATGGAGAGTCCGAGTCTCGTAAATCATCTCCTATTACAGTCATCGGAAGCGGCAGTGGCGGACACTGAAGTCCCCACAACGGCCGTTCCTTCGCCATCGAACCGACGACCGGGCTGTGTTTACGTGTCCAGCAGCCCGTACCACAGTCCCCCACTGCCTCACTTAATGCAGAATATCAAAACTGATATTGGTCTCGCCCCTAAACATCACGTTATGATAATTGCATATAATAGTATGCGTTACTAAAAGCGCGTTGGGATTTTTAAGAGTCTGCTGAAAAGTATTTTCAGATTCTGGGCGCTACCTGCATATCAGCACCTCTTTAAAAAGTCTGTTGTTAATATAAGTCAACAACAATTAACATATCTGTGGGCACAAAGTATCCCCTCCTAGGTAATACACGTTATCTGAAATACGTTGGGACTTTCCACTTCTATAGCAGGCAAACTGAAGTCCCCCCCCCTCCCCCCCCCCCCCCCCCCCCAGCAACAGCATGAACAGGAAACTTATCACAATGCCAATTTGTCTCTGCAGCGCGTTGCCTACCAGGAACGGTTAGTGCAGTCTTGGGTATCCTGGGGCAAGTGCATTAACTTACTCCCCATCCTCCTCCTTTATGTCTGCCTCCAACCAATTCCATTCCCAAGTGAGCATAATGTCGCCTACCAATCCTAATGTTCCTTCCTTGATTTCTGACAACGCTGGTCCTAAGAGGTCATATGTAGCTTCAACGCCCGTACTCTTAAATTGCAAGGTCTTTGGTGCAAAATTATTTCTTTCTAATAATTAACAATAAGTCTTAAAATGCTAACAAAGATTTAGGATTCAATCATGTTTTTAAGGCCTCCTGCTACACTTCACTAGTTACGTTTATTATTCGTACGAGCTATGTTTGTCAGGGTCTACAGAATGTCAATGGCCCTCTCTTTAAGTGTTTGGATAGTATCGTATCTGCCAGCTCAAGAGGTTGGAGGTAGCGTCTTTAGAGTTATCTCAATTATTTTGAAATACTAGACTGTGTCTTGATTAGCCTTATAGTATCTGCAGCGCTTTCAAGGATAAATTTAAATTATGACTTGATTCTTTTTTGCAGACCATTGTATCTGCGAGTCACGATTAGCCTTATAGTATCTGCAGCGCTTTCAAGGATAAATTTAAATTATGACTTGATTCTTTTTTGCAGACCATTGTATCTGCGAGTCACGATAGGTGTTCCGCCGTAGCCTTGGTCGAAACGCTTGTTCACATCAATTTCCTTTCTTTTTGTAGATTCAGTTAACTGGTGTTCCAGTTCTAATTCTTTCTCTTCTTGCGTCGGGCGGCAGGGGAACCTTATCCTCGAGGACATTGCCACAGTTGCTCCAGTCTCATTACGTCCTGTGCTATTATCGCTGTATAGTTTCGTTGGTTGTGCAGTGATTACTTTCCGTGCATCCTCTTAGAGTAAACAACTGACTATGACGTGACGCAGTACTCAACAATACAGCGGTTCCTGTAGCGGACCATGCCGTTGCTTAGCATCAGTTTGAGAGGAGTCGAATGGCGAGCGACATAACCGTTTTCGTCCCTATCCGTAAAATCTTAAGAAACCGTGAAATGCAGTGAAGAGCACGGTGTAATGATAGCTGTCTGTAGGTAAGTCATCAACAAGAATCTGAGTCTTGTCAATTCGTGGCACCTAAGACACACTCTTCTGTGGACGCAGAAGATAAAGTCTCATATGCATGTATGTTTATTTAATCTGGAGGTCTTTGACACATCAGTTATATTCAGAGTAATCAGATTTTTCACTCATCCAAACTCCTACGTCGTTTCCGTGCCAAGTACTCTCTGCATTCACCCATATGTATATTATTCGAGAAGTCGAGTGTATCACTATCGTATCTCGAAACATAGTCTTTCTGGGTCAATTCTTGTGCCCGATTCCACCCGTCGGCTTTTTCTAATGGAGTAATGTGTGATAGCATTTTGTTTATGTCACAGATTATGGTAGTAGATACTAAGTGTTGCCTCTGAATGTCTTCTTTGTGTACGTATATTAAAAATTTAATGTATATTGTCAAACGGGATGAGAATATGCCTAGATGGATGAGAATGTGTGAACGACGTACTTGACGTTTGTGTGCCATCTACTAGTTTTTCTGTAGAAATAGGGGGTTCTGTCAGGTCGCTGAAGTTCGCTAGAGCGTCAACGGTCACTTTGGACTCGTTGCCCTGTTTATTTCGCCTCATCATCGCTGTCAGTATTTATTCTGAATGGTGGCTGCTTCGTCAGTTTTACTCATAACAGGAGTATTGTCTTGTCTGCACATTGTATTGTAAATTAATCACGGGAAGGAAAGTTAGTACATCAGTGCTATAACTATTGTAGAAGATAACTGTGTAGGGACGTTTCTATAAACTGAATTGTTTCCGTATAATACATGAAGTACTGAGAACACTTATGGAGGTGAGTTATGTACCATTAATTTTTTGATTATTATTTCTTTGTTATTGATAGGTACAAATTTCTTGTGTATGTGCCAATAGTTACAAAATGTTATATACAATAATATGCCACAGTTACACGAGAGTATTTTTGTTTGTTTTGTGTATGTGAGCGGGATATCACCGGTTACAATTCTGGTTAGTGGTGAATGGAACATCGGTCAATCAATAACAGTGAAAAATTATCATCCTCTCTGTTCAGGAAAACGGCGTAAGTGTGTTTAAATGTTTCAACCACGAGGCATTGAAATATTGTTTGTCTTTTTGGCTTCATGGAGAAGTATGTGTGTTTTTGAGTTGGGCACCAGTAGCTAATTCTTAAACATTACCTTAATGGGAAGCTTGCAGATCCAAAAGGGCAACATTTTATTGCAGCTTCGAACTTGGCCTTCTGGCATGTGTTCAACATTTGTATGAATGTGCGAGTATGTCCATGAATGACAGTGGGCTTCCTGAGGATGAATCTGTGTTAGGTGTGTCTTATTCGTCAATGTGAGTAAGATGTTGGCAAAATCATAAGAAAAATTCCACCTTTCATTTTATCATCAATTTCCAGTTTAATCTGCCAATTTGTTGTGACATTTTGGAAACTAGTTAGACAGATCCTCTTTGGGTGACGGACACACTACCTCTGTCAAGGGTGTCAACCACTACCAAAAATAATCTAAAGTGACTGCGAGCTAATGAGAGGTTCCATGCCTTCTTTTGCATGTAGCCTCTCATTTTCATCAATTTTATTAATGTTTTATGTCACTGAGTGGTGGTAACAGGCCGAATAAGATTATTCTAATGAGAGTATTTGTACTGAGAGCTCAAAGTAGATTTCACTTGATTGCCATACATGTTGGGAACTGTATGTGGTCTTGCTTTTAGTTTCCTCTGTTACTTCCCTGGGTGGCCTGTTGCGAGTCTAGCACCGGAGGGTGCGGCACACTGCGCTTCTGGGATGGGTGGGGGGGAGGGGCTGCACTTCTGCAAATACAGAGGGGTCGTACATTAGTGGGCTTGAGCGCCTGGCGGGACGACTGACGTCAGTCAACTTTCGCCTATTGTATGCAGGGCGGAACGACTGGCGAGTCGTCTGAGTGACGCCGCAGTTTGTGTGTTACCATTGTGACGTGTCTGGAACGAAGACTACTGGCGCCGACTGACTACATTGTCCTCATGATTCTGGGAATACTTGTGGACTGTGCCCTGCTGGGCGCGACTGTCTGGCGTCGGATGGCCGGCGGTCTAGGCAGATTGTTTTCGTAGCTGGTCAAACGACAAGTTCAGTGCCCTCAGCTGAATAGCAGAGGCATGATTGGTCATCTTAAACTGAGGGCAGTAAACGTCATAAAGGCCTGCTCGAAATTGGGGGGAACAGTCGCTATTGGCGCTGATGATGTTCTGAGATAGTGTGGGGGAATTTTGGAATCAGCACTGAATGTTGATTCGCAGTTTTCGAGGGTAGTGGGGAGATGAGTAATGTTGACTTCGCTCTTGCGTTGCATGGGTGCAGGAAAGTTCGGGATCTGATCTTCGTCGGAGTCGGACGGTCTTGAGACTTAGTCGCACTTTTTCGGCAGAACTTAGAATTCTCTGACAGCCTTTGAGGCCAGGGGTTGAAACAGTGTTGCTGCACACCAGACATCGGCGTCTACATCATCAGAACACTGCCTACCGACGATGCCCTGCAGGTCTCTGTACTGGTGAACTGTTTTGCGGCTCCGGCATTGTAAGACCCATCATTTTTATAGCGAAGTCTTCAGCAACACGCGCGCTCGCTTTGCTACAAGTCCAGCTTCCTTGTTTCTCCATGAGATCCCATTTGAGCTCTCACTTCTAATCGCAATACTGCGTTGTGGTCGGGGGAGTAATATTTGTTTCACTAGGACCTCCAATCATTATCACAGAGGGTAGGAGCCCCTTGTTCTCGAGACAACTCTTATTCTCATAATAGTTCTGTATAACCAACCCTTTAGCGTACTGTTTGTATTGACAATTAAGTACCTTTGTGTTCTAATTTATAATAAATCACATTGTAATATTTAATCCGCATATCATTTCATAGATAGATGCAGATTCCCATTTCCTGTCGTTTATTGTGATAAATTTCCCTTTTTCTTTACTGAGTAGATCATGAGTTTTATTAAATTATTGTGAGTATGCACTCCTTATTTTACCAGTTAGCAGGGTCCACCATCAATTCCTTTCGTTACCGTTGTGACATAATCAGTTAGGTGGTAGGTAAGGATGGGGTCGAGTGAATGTCCAGTTCTCATGTAGAATTCGCCAGAATTAAGGAGGTACAAACTCATCCCCACCCCGGCACCTCGCAATATGCCACAAATTTTTTGCCCATTATTCCTTTGTTATTGATAGGTATGGGTTATACTTACACGAACGGGGTCGGAGGACGGCGGCATCGCAATTGGACAGACGAACAGTTATGCCTAGCATTGGGGGAAATAAAGAATTGGAAGATTTCCTTCAGGGAAGCTGCTAAAAAGTGAGTTCAGACGACATTTTAATGTCATTTTTTCATTAGAGTCCTTGTTATTATTTTTGAAACATTCTTTTAAGTACCTGTGTACCTGTGTTAGATGATAGGTGACATTAGGTATGTTGCACTTTCATCTCAAGATTTGCTAGCAAGTACCTATTTCATAGGCAGAAATGACTGTTGTGTGTATTGAGGGTATGGCATATGTCGCAACACCCTGAACATGAAAGTAAATGGGAGTTTAACTAAAACTTCTGGGGGAACAAACTGTACTTTCTGCCAGTGAAGAGAGGTGATTGTTTCTCATTTGTTATACCTGTCAACATATGGTTCCCCCACATCATTATTTGAATTGCTTTTACTGATAAATAGCTATCTGACAGGTACAGATCGTCGTGTACCTCTGTTTAAAGATAACATGCCAGGAAGGGTTTGGAGACAGCTTTTCTCAAACGACACAAAAACGATCTCAATAATCGAATGTCAGAGACTGTAATACGTTACCGAGCTGCTCTGTATGAGACATGGATTAATTGGTTTTTTGACAATTTGGAGCGGGAACTAGAGATCTTTACAAAAGAAAACATTTGGAACTACGGCAAGTCCAATCTACCGGATGATCCTGGGGCTTGTAAAGTAATTGTAAAAAGGGGAGCAATGGAACGTGATTTCATAAAATATGCCACAAAGGTGGCGATTTACATCGGGATATGGGGATGTGCTGTTGGGGAGATTGCTCCTATGTACGTTACGTTCAACGCAGATGGAATGTATCGAATATGGATGAAGTGGGACCATCCGCAACCCATTTCAACTGCTGAGAGAGTGGGTAGTTTGACACTGTTGTGTTTGATGATTGGTTTGAGTTTTTTCTCTTAAAAGAACTTGGCGCCAAAGTACCGATAGATGATAATTCGAGATCCCACCTCAGTTTGCATGTACTTACCTTAAGCCACGAAAATAATGTTAAATTTATTGTATTGCCACCTCACTCTACGCATCTTCTACAGCCACTGGTCGTGGCTCTTTTTCGTCCAAAGAAAGAGGTGTGGCGAAGAGTCCTTAACAATTGTAAGGAAACTTCTGAAGTGAGAAAAATGATGACACTTCCTAAGACAATTTTCCGACGTCTACAGAAAAAAATGATGGCTGAGCTTGAGCCAAACATTGCTCCTAATATTTGCGCTGGGTTCAAAGTTTCTGGTATCTGCTCTCTGAATAGTCCAGTGGTGCAACTGTGAACTACGTGATAATGTAACAGAGTCAACGACTGATCACATCCAAAATGTCAGTGCAGTCTTTCTTGATGAACTTCGGGGAAGACGAGAGGAAATTTGCAGACCACGAATCAAGAGGTGCAAAAAAGTTAATGTGGCACCTGGCATGTAATAAAATTTGATGATTTGCCAGAAAAGTCTGACACTGCCCAAGAAGCAAAGAACACATGTGAGCCTAAACCAAAGGGTGAGGTAGGAAAGAAGGGGAAACTCTCCAAATCATGTGATGTATTGTCTTCAAGTAAGTGTCGTGTGACTAGGGCCTTCCGTCGGGTAGACCATTCGCCGGGAGCAAGTCTTCCGATTGACGCCACTTCGGCGACTTACGCGTCGATGGGGCTGAAATAATGATGATTAGGACTGATGAGGAGTCGGATGAAGATGATATTGTTTATGCGGACTATGATGACAATTTGGGATACTCATCCGATGAAATAAGTCAACATGAGAAGGAACATGTGAATGGTGAAATAGATCAACAGGCTGTGACGTGAGGTGAAGATGAAAATACGTTGGACATAACTTCAGGAAAACATTCAGGAGGATAAAAGGAATCGGAAGGAGAAGCTCAAACTGCGGCAAAAGATTATAGTGAAGAGCCAAAGAGTAATGATTTCGTGGCTGTACTGTACAAAGGGAAACTGTATCCTGGGCAAATGTTCACGTTCTTTGAGAAAGCTGATGAAGCATGTGTATCGGCTATCTCCAAGAAGGAGGAGTGGCGAGGGGATGGGCTGTGACCTGATCACTTGATATTCTGTGGTTAAAAAGGGGAAATACTACTAACAAAGGAAACTCCCCATCGCACCCCTCGCATTTAGTAGTAAGATGTCCCAGTGGATAGCCCGTCGAAAACTGAACAGAGATCAAGAATGAAAATAGGAATAATGTGTACTGAACTGTGAAAAAAAGCAAAATAGAAACAGTAAACGGTCCAAGAGTAAGTGCAATAAAGAGCGGGCTGAGACAGCAACGGCGTCATGGTACTAAACTGCCCAACTGGCTACCTCTGTTCAAAACTCCCTGGCACCATTTGTTATTATTTTTCCAGAACGCTATGAACTGTCCGTCCGGTCACTGAAAAGTTCGTTCTCTTTCTGTAGTTTTGGCAGTTGTCGCACTATACTTGGTTATAGAATATGAGTCATGTTGTAAGAATACGTTAACGTCGCAAGTAAATGCGATAAATAGTGAGAGCAGGCGAGATACCACATAAACGCCTCACAGAAATGAAAACAACAAATAAAATGGTGTGAACAACGTTACGACAAAGGAATTCAAGCGTCGAGACTTCCAGAACGGGGCGCAACATCAAAACGTTCGAAACACATGTTTTGACAGAGCACAGAGAAATTGTGTGATTGTGAATTGTTGCATTCATTTGTTGCAGCTTATGTGACAAAGTATTACGTTTTCGTCATTTCCTTGGGAGTGATCACATTCATACGAACACGCAAGGAGGGGTATCTCACTCACTCACTTACCAGTCGTACAAATTAAGTGCGTCGATAAGAGATTCCTATAATATGATACACGTACTCTCACTAATGCCGTGCATGACACGTCAGACGTGTTTTCCCGTGGAGGATTTGATGTGTTGGCAGTAGAGCCAACACCGTGTAGCTAGGGGAGGCCGAAATGCACGCGTTTAAGCTCACGCAAACTGGCGTGAGGTCTGGAACAGGACAATTTAATTAATATAGCTAATAAGGTACGTTGCTGCTGGAATACTTAACTTTAATCCATAATTGGTGTACATCGCTCTTGACGGTACATGTTTTACAATCTCAATATTAACTGGTAATGGCGCCTTGCTAGGTCGTAGCAAATGACGTAGCTGAAGGCTATGCTAACTATCGTCTCGGCAAATGAGAGCTTAATTGTCAGTGTAGCATCGCTAGCAAAGTCGTCTGTACAACAGGGGCGAGTGCTAGGAAGTCTCTCTAGACCTGCCGTGTGGCGGCGCTCGGTCTGCAATCACTGACAGTGGCGACACGCGGGTCCGACGTATACTAACGGACCGCGGCCGATTTAAAGGCTACCACCTAGCAAGTGTGGTGTCTGGCGGTGACACCACAGAATTCGGCTGACTTGTCGCCTTGTCACCTAAAGTTTGCGGTTCTCATTCGGAAGCCACTTCCTTTCGGCTGCTAATAGAGCAGTTGCGCAGGATCACCTGTCATAATAGGTCCCTACCTTACATCTCGCTGTTGCAAACGGACGTTACACTACGACACAGACAAAAATGTGAATAAAGAGAACAGCGAAAAAAAAAAAAAAAATCGCAGGTGGGAGGTTTGAACACTGCTCGCCTTCTTGGAAGTCCAACACTGCAATCACTTAACGATGACGCCTTTTCGGTTCTTACGTGCTCTATATTGAACTTCTTGTTCTCGGACCGTTCACTGTTTCTATTTTGCTTTTTTTTCCTCACAGTCTAGTACACCTTTTTCCTGTTTTCATGCTTGATTTGTGTTCAATTTTTGACGGGCTTTCCAATGGCCCCTCTTATCACTAAATCTGAAGGGGTGCGATGGGGAGTTTCCCTTGTAAGATGAAGGAACCACCCACAGAATATGCTACAGGCCACTCCGCGGTGGATTTAAAACGATGGCCTAACTCGAAACTGTTGCATTTATGTGTCGTAGGTATCTATTAGACTATTTACTTATATGGATATGGTATCTGTTCTTTCGGACTTGTCCGGATGCACACATATTACCCGAACTCTTACGGGACTTGGTAAGAATGTCTTCCACCAGCAATAAGTGTGTTGGGTAGGGACACTACGAATGTAGTGTGTGGACATATAAGATGAGAATGTGGGTCTCGCGGGAGGCGTGCGCGAGATAGTCCCTGCAGTCGCATGGTAGCTCAGCGTGTTCGGTCAGAGGGTTAGCTCCCCTCTGTAACAAATAAACTGAGTAAATAGATCAACGAAAAATCTAAACGGGTGTCATCGGACGTCCGCTCCGAACACAGTCAACAAACGATATAGAACTAAATGAGATAAAAAAAAATATGGTTAGAGCGTCTGCCATGTAAGCAGGAGATCCCGGGTTCGAGTCCCAGTCGGGGCACATATTTTCACCTGTCCCCGTTGATATATATCAACGCCCGTCAGCAGCTGAAAGTATTAATATATAATTCTAATTTCGTATTAGACTATCTGTCATATTTTGAAATATCCTACCTACCTAACTTGGAAAATTTGTTACCTACGTAATTTTTAGAACATAAGTTCCTTTGTGATTTTTGAAATAGAGATCAGTTGGTTACCTTCCATGATTCGTAACGAATTTCTTATGCTGCTTGTGCTTGACCGTTAGACAACTTTGTAACCTACAGGATTTAAAAAATCTGAAGATTGACAGATATTGATTTGTATATTCTAACTGATGTAACGTAATCATTCAATTGTGTTTTTTAATGCTTCACTGTTATTCTCAAATAAGTGTGATTATTGTTCCTAAAATTAGTTGAAACAATATTGTCTCCCCCCAGCACTGTGAATTTGTAGCAAATGTTCAAGTGGAAATTGTGGATTGGTGACTCGTGAGAGGTGGGAATTTGCCTCAGCTGAGTAGTGGTACAGTCTCACCTCAAATGCGGGGTGAGAATGTTCCACCATAAAAGCTGTATTCTCCCCATCACGCCCCCCCCCCCCTCCCCCCGCCCATCCTCCCACAGTCCGCAAGAGGATATGTGTGGTAACCTTGTAACAAAATGGGAAACTCATAAAATCATTTGCCAGGAATCTGTGTAAGAAAAGCCATAAAATCTGGCACAATCTCACGACATTATATGGT
The DNA here is from genome assembly GCF_021461395.2 of Schistocerca americana. Lineage (NCBI taxonomy): Eukaryota > Metazoa > Arthropoda > Insecta > Orthoptera > Acrididae > Schistocerca > Schistocerca americana. Next base: position 743,963,575 of record NC_060120.1, read on the forward strand.
GCTCGTTTGTTTTCATATCGTAATATGTAACAATTTTGGGAGGCGGGGGCCGGGGGGAGAATTGTTTTGGATGGTAACTGTTTCTTCATGGCATTTTTTTTTTAGTAACGTGTTCATTAATTATTTTATTCATTGCATATTGTATCATAGTTCGAATTGTTGGCATTCTCATTGGTTTTCTGTCTTCCTTTCATTCTTCTTTCAGCCTCGATCTTTTGTTCCTCCAGAAGTACAAAATGTGGTAAGTTTCTTTACAAGTACCTCATATTTTCGATTTAGATGTTTCTTCACTACTTGTGCTGCGGTGTTCTTCAATGATATCTAATTAGCGTTTTTCTTTTTCTTTTATTCCTGAAGTTCGACAATTCATCAAACCAATTCTACGGTTAGTTATTTTCCGAACTGTTCCGAAGTTGGCGGGAATCACGTGAATTCTAGTCAGCGATTCCAAGGTTTGTCATTTCTTACTTGGAGTGTGCAGTGATGTTTTTAAGTTTTCCATTTTTGAAGATGTTGTCTGTACTGTTTTGAGCAATCGGTAACTAGAATTAATCAATAAACGTCAATCCTAGTTTCAAACTCCTTTATTTTTTACTTTATCGCAGTAGATCAGAGAGCAAATAGAACTCCAGAAATTCTACGAAAACCGAGTCCACATACCTAGTGCAAAAACGTTCAAAATTATGAGCCATCGAATGGTTAGAATGAGTAAATGCAATTGACCTACAAACACCGAGGAGACAAAAGTCATGGGATATCTCCTAACATGGTGTCGTGCAACAACTCAACGTGACATGGAGTCAACAAGTTGTTGCAAGTCCGCTGCAGAAATACTGAGCCATGCTGCTTCTATAGCTACCCATAATTGCGAAAGTGTTGCAAGTGCAGGATTTTGTGCACGAACTGATCTTTCGATTACTTCCCATAAATGTTCGATGGGATCCATGTCGGGCGAACCGGGTAGCCAAATCATTTGCTCGGATTCTCCGGAATGTTCTTCAAACCTATCGCGAACAATTGTGGCCCAGTGACGTGCAGCATTGTCATAGGAACATGAAGTCCATGAATGGCTGCAAATAGTCTCCTAGTATCCGAACGGAACCATTTCCAGTCAATGACCGGTCCAGTTGGATCAAAGGACGCTGTTGAGTCCATGTAAACACAGCCCACACCATTATGGAGACATCACCAGCTTGGACAGCGCCTTCGCTTCGTGAGGTCTGTGCCACATTCGAACCATATACCATCAGCTCTTACCAACTGAAATCGGGACTCATTTGACCAGGCCACGGTTTACGAGGCGTCTGGTGTCGAACCGATACGGTCCCGAGCCCAGGAGAGGCCCTGCAGACGACGTCGTGCTGCTAGCAAAGGCACTCGCGTTGGTCATCTGCTGCCATAGCCCATTAACGCCAAATTCCGCCACACTGGCCTGACGGATACGTCCGTCGTGCGCCCCACATTGATTTCCGCGGTTATTTCATTCGGTGTTGCTTGTGTATTAACCCTGACAACTCTATGCAAACGCCGCTGCTCTCGGTAGTTAAGTGAAGGCCGTCGGCCACTGCATTGTCCCTGGTGAGAGTTAATGACTGAAATTTGGTATTCTCGACACACTCTTGACACTGTGGATCTCGAAATATTGAATTCCGTAACGATTTCAGAAATGGAAGGTCCCTTGCGTCTAGCTGCAACTACCATTTCGCCTTCAGAGTCTGTTACGTCTCGTCATGCGGGCATAACCACGTCGGAAACCTTTTCCCACGAGTCACCTAAGTATAAATGACAGCGCCACCTATGCACTGTCCTTTTATACCTTGTGTACACGATGCTACCACCATCTCTATAAGTGCACGTCGCTATCCCGTGACTTTGTCACTACAGCGTAGTTTAATTCTAGTTACCGATTCCAATGTTTGCTACTTTTTCGCAAAAGTTCAGAGAGAAATTACAAATGCAGCAATCCTATTACATTTTAGTGCACATGTCTGCTGGAAAAACGATCTAAAAATGAATCGTGGAATGAATGGTTGGAATCGGCAAGTGGAACTGACCTATGTAGCTTAAATCTGATTATGTATTCCAGACTTTGTTATGAATTTTCGTTACTTTTGTACAGGCCTTTCTTTTAGGATTTGTGTATCGGTTTCTCCACATTTCATGCTCTTGTTCTTCTTATTGGTAGTTAGGAGCTCCAAAGTTAGGCGCGAAATCAGGTGGGACTGACGGATGACATCGAAAATGTACAAAGAAGGGCAGCTCGTTTTGTATTATCGCGAAATAGGGGAGATAGTGTTACAGACATGATACGTGAATTGGAGTGGCAATCATTAAAACAAAGGCGTTTTTCTTCGCGACGGGATCTTCTCATGAAATTTCAATCACCAGTTTTCTCCTCCGATTGCGAAAACATTCTGTTGGCACGCACCTACATAGGGATAAATGATCATCACGATAAAAGAAGAGAAATCAGGGCTCGCACAGAAAAATTTAAGTCCTCGTTTTTCCCGCGTGCCGTTCGAGAGTGGAACGATAGAGAGACTGCTTGAGGGTGGTTCATTGAACCCTCTGCCAGGCATTTTATTGTGAATAGCAATCAGGTAGATGTAGACGTTTCATATATGTTATTATTTATTTCATTTTCCTGTCGTTATGTTACATTTTAGTTTCTTCCCAGAGAAAACCTCCACTTTTTCGCAGTAGTTTCGTTATATTCAACAGTTATTATTGCCGCTATCTCATAATATTATGACTTCCTCATGCACAACACTGAGGTGACAGAAGTTATAGGACAGGGATACGCACATATACAGATATCGGTAGTATTGCGTACGCAAGGTGTAAAAGGACAGTGCATTGGGAGAGCTGTAATGATCTGTGCTCCGGTGACTCATGTGAAAATGTGTTCAAAGTGTTTATAGCTGCACGACTGGAATTAATAGACTCTGAATACGTGTGGTAGTTGGAGCTAGACCCATGGGACATTCCATTTCGGAAATCGTTGGGGAATTCAATAATCCGCGATCCATAGTCTCAAGAGTGTGTGCTGAGAGTACCAAATTTCAGGCATTATCTCTCATCATGGCTAAAGTAGAGGTTGATGGCCTTCGCTTAACGACAGAGAGCAGCAGTGTTTGCGTAGAGTTGTCATTATTAACAGACAAGGAACACTGCGTGAAATAATCATAGAAATCAATGTGGGACTTACCACGAACGTATCGGTTAGGACAGAGGATCGTTAATGGGCTATGGCAGCAGACGACCGACGAGAATGCCTTTGCTAACAACACGACATCGCCTGTAGCGCCTCGCCTGTGCTTGCAACCATGTCGGCTGGGCCTTAGTAGACTTAAAATCCGTGGCCTGGACACATGAGTTCAGATTTCAGTTGGCGAGAGATGATGGCAGGGTTTGAGTTTTGGTACAGACCCCATGAGGCCATGGACCTAGGCTGTGAACAAGGCACTGTGCAAGCTGGTGATGTCTCCATAATGATGTGAGCTGTGTTTACATGGAATGGACCAGGTCTTCTGGTCCAACTTTTTGTACGCTCCTCCCAGTGCCCGTGGGATGCTGGAATTGTCGGCACATCCCTGCTTTCTAAGACAGGAAAAATAACTGCCGCCAGGCCAGAAGAACTCAGATACTTTCGCGCGTACATTCTTGGCATTCCGTCCTAATGGCTGCACGTGTCCATCAGTTCTCGGCACGCTTCTCATTATTAGATAGGCCCTTCGCAATGTGTCCCTCCGTGAGTGAGGCGAGGGCATTTGCCCAGCTTTCCGCTGTGTTCTTGCAGAATGGCTGCAGTGTCCTCTCCTCGAGGGGGGGGGGGGGGGGAGGGGGGCTAGCCCCATGAGTTCCTGATTCCTCCTCCTCGGCCGCCCGCAAACTTCAAAAGTAAACAATAATCTTTACTCCCTAACAGTTACATTAACACTTCATTTCCATAGGTGGTTGCCCTTAGTAAAGAGGTACAAGACATGTATAGATAAATAAATTTCCTGTTCATGAAGAACACCGTTACATTGAATGTGATGATAATGTCGCATATGTACGTTAGACAAAATATGCGCAAATATATGAAGATCAAAACAAGTAAACAATACATGAGTAACACAAATAGCATTTAACACAATGAACACGATGATAACATCACAGACATACACAAGATGTATGCAAAATAAACATGTATCAAGACGAGTGTAAATCAAAAATACGCGCTCACAATAATACTGTTCATCACATCACAGATGAGAATACTATACATCTAAACGAAACATAGCCTTAAGACATGAAAAAAAAGTGCACTTAATATTTATAACAGACTTATTTGTCAGTAATGCCAACATGGAAATTACACAAGACAGAATTAAGGCAAGTGACATAAGTGTTGCCTTAAGTGGCATTGTTCATCGAAGATCTCTATAAGATCGATACAGAATAGATGTCAGTTAAAACATCTGGGTACACAAAACAATAAATTTTCCAGTGACACTTTATTGAACTGATAAGGATATGATAGATAGGATAGGATAGGGTGGGGATGGGTAGCACCTTCCCGTTTTCGTCAACTGTGCATATGTTTTGTTACCTTATAAGAAACACAAAAATAAGATTTGTATCGTTTCTTCTTCTACAGAACCGACAATCAATATGTGTAAAGTATTCATCACTGATCTTTGGGAGGCCTCCTTCTTATTTTACTCGGTTGCATAGAGTCATCTATTCGAGCCGCGTGGATGGACTCGAATGTCAAGGGAAAAAATTGTTTGTATAACCTTAATTTAAGCATGCAAAATATTTTTTTAACTATATTCAGTAGTATCAGCTGTGAGAGCTGTGCCGCGCCTAGAATGTCAATAATCTAAAAACAAATCTTTTGTGTACCTTACATCGTACATTCGTGATATCTTTACCCAACCCCTAAATTCTAACATGCAAAATAATCCTAACATGCTTCAATTAAACTCTCATGCACTACTATGCAACAAACAAACAAGCAAAAATTGAAAGACTTGGAAATGGCAAATGCACCTGCGTGAGATGCATGAAAATCCTGCGCTATGGGAAGTATCAGTATCATTCTGCCAAATGCGAGCGGCTCCTCTCAGCCTTGCGCTGCGCGTCGGGACGGCGTACAGAACCCAGCGACATACACATGCAACCATCACGTCATCTCTCCATATTCACACTAAGTGGCTCACAGTCCAGACACACTCAGAAATGATTAAGCACAGAAATTACGTATTAATTATTACAACAGAAAATTTCTTCACAAGATACAGCGTGCTGTCAACAGACATCTACAATTTTCTACACCACTACTGCCGTTCAGTACTCTGTTGAGACACGTATGCTCTCGGGCTGCGGTCGTTAAAAATTCCAACCTCGCTCTCGTCTTGATAAATTACTTAGGCATTGGGTGCTACTACCTATCGAACCGAGTATGGGCCCTCATACAGGTGGGAGAACTTTTCTTTTCCTTTCGGCATCCGACGGCCTAAGCATTCTTACGGGGACTCGGTCCCCGATCTCGTAAGTCATCGTCCCTGTTTCCTGCTTCCTTTCGATTCTCTTCGTCGGCTTCTGCATCATCAACTCTCGGGCTCGATTCACGCGTTGCTGGTGTGTCTCTGCCTCTCCTCCCGTCGGCGGTTTGATCATCCTGTCAGCTACAGACATCTCCGGTTTTTGGAACTGTACGTCTATTGGTCTGTATCCTGTACTGCAATGCGCGGCTTCTTTGAAGTACCCCTCTATCTTCGGTAGGTGCTGTACTCAGGCATTGTGCCTGTCAGGAACCGACATTCTGAAAAATACTCCCAGCTGGCGCTTGTATCGTTCTGCAGGGTTGAATTGAGGATTTCTAATTGAGGAGAATGTCGCTTTGATCCCTCCCTTTTCTAATCCTGCCTTCCATCTCGGAGATGTGAAAATTGTGACATGGTCTGAGACGACTCTCTTGGGCTTCCCACATGTGCGCACGTAACCTCTCGTCAAAGTTTTTACACAGCTTTTCGCTGTGGTGCGGTTTGTGGCGTAAAGCCTGACATGCTTAGTAAATGCGTCCACAACAACGAAAATAAACTGCGGCCCGAACTGTCCCTTTGGCAGAGGGTCGTAATGATCAACACACACCAGGTCATTCGGTGCTTCTGGTGTGATGGCATGCATTTTACCTAGCACAGTCTCGTTTGTATGTTTTACACGCTGGTACATATAGCATTTTCTATCTCCGTAATGCCGGCCACGGTGGCCGTGCGGTTCTAGGCGCTGCAGTCCGGAACCGTGGGACTGCTACGGTCGCAGGTTCGAATCCTGCCTCGGGCATGGATGTATGTGATGTCCTTAGGTTAGTTAGGTTTAAGTAGTTCTAAGTTCTAGGGGACTGGTGACCTAAGATGTTAAGTCCCATAGTGCTCAGAGCCATTTGAACCATTTATCTCCGTAACTTTCCGTCTGATAATGGTATGTTCCCACACTTTGGCGACTGTCGCATACTGCTTCGTCGCACCTTTCGATTAAATCTACTAAACTTGCGTCAGGGAGCCAAATTTTCCACCTTCGTTCTTTCACATTCCATCGGAAATATACCCTCCGCTCTATCGTGCACAATAGAGCAGTATTTCTAATTTGCACATCGTCTCCACCAACGCCGTACATTAGAAAGTCCTTTACTCTCCGGATTTCCGGCTGTCGTCTTGTGCTGTGGCTAAATCCCTCCTGTATTGTCGGATGCACGCCAGATCCCACTGTTGCGACATTACCATTATAACTTAATTATTTTTCTCGCGAGATGTTTTCTTCGTTGTCGTCTCCTAACGAAGGATTTCGGCTTAGCCAGGTGGAAAATTTGTTGTGTTTACCCCAGCAATAAGCAATTTCCATATCGAATTCCTGAATCGCCAGGGCCAGTATATCTGACAGTTCTTAGGAATGTTAGAGCATGGTGGTCTGTATATAAACTAGTTTTCGGCCGGGCAGGTAACTCCTAAACTGTTATGTCGCATAGACTTTGGCCAGCATTTCTAATTCTGTAGTGAATTACCATATCTGTGCATCCAGTAGCTTCCGGCTACCTGTGGTGATAATGTGCATGTTCCCATCAGTATTGGGGCAAGGGGGGTATGGCCCCACTCTCCAATGTTCCAAGATGGCGACGATGACGTCATCCAGGATGGCAGTGTGTAGACTTGGCAACAGTGCATGATGTCATTCAAGATGGAGGATTTAGGCGGTAAGTTTGAATTTTGGCGGGTAGATGGGGCAATTGGGCAACCTCCACTAACCTAACCCCCTCCCCTCCCCCAGAAAAATGGTGGGAAGTTCAAATTCCAACAGGATAATGAATCACACCACAACTATCTCTACTAACCTAAGAAAATCGCGTGAAGATAGGTCACTTGTGCTGCCTCCACTAACCTAAGTCATCCGACTGCCAACTCTTCCTAGCAACTGGCGCCAAGTTGGAATTTTGATGGTAAAGAAAGGTCAATTCGTGTTTCTCTACTAAGCTAAGAAAACGGTGCAAAAGAAGGGAGACTTGGATTACCTCCACTAACCTAAGTCACCCAACCGCCACCTCCTCCGAGGTATTCGTGGGAAAAGGGCTCGACCAGTGCTGGACATTAGTCTCTATTATTTTGCATGCACCAGTCTTTATTCAAACAATTTCATGCAGTACAGCCATCCAGTGTGATCAACACGAGGTCCAGACTCCAACTGACCTAGTACACACTACCACCAGCAGAGGGCACACTCATCTGTAACATAATCCAAGATGGCGGGGGAAAATGGCGACAGACAGTGCCTCTACCAAGAGATCTAGAGTCCATCTCACCTAGTACACAGTACTACCACCAGAGGGCACTGTTGTCGGTTCCATGACATAATCCAAGATGGCGGTCTGGGGTGAGGGAAAATGGTGGGAAAGGGACTCTGCCCGTGCTGGACATGAGTCTTTATTTTGCAGGCAGTCTCTTCACCACGAGATCTAGAGTCCAACTGATCTAGTACACAGTACTGCCACCAGAGGATGTTGTCATCCCTCCTGTGACACAATCCATTTCCCTTATCCCGTCCCCAAATTTCTGAAATCGTCTCCCCTTTCTCTTTGTCATTGTACTTAACCTCTCTCTAAAATACCGAGTGCTATTCTGTTTGTTGTACCTTTGTAAAAGCCCTTCTTTCAACTTCTTAAACTGTCCTGCCTGCCTTAAGGCCTCAGAACACCTTACATATGTCTTCGCTTCACCTGTTAATCTAATCTTGGCTACATCTAACAACTGTTCATCAGACCAGCCATTCATCACAGCTGAAATTTCTAAGTCCTCCACAAACGAACGCACATCCTCAGATGCCTTGCCAGAAAACGGAATAATTAAACTCGCGGTGGCTGGATGAGTCTCCTGCTGCGACACCCTAGGCAAAAACTACTGATTCGATGTGGTTCCCCACTCACTTCTAGATTTTAATTCATTCCTCACTGCATATTGTCGGCTATTATTTGTGCTACCTTTTCCATCAAAATCCACACCGCTTCTGGTTCCGACACACCTTGCGTCCTTGACTCTGCCATTGTGATGCTTTTGTTCTCAGTTAGTCGTTTTGTTTCAAGATTAAGTACAAGAATAATTTGACTTCCTGCAGCTCTGTATCGTCATACTCAGTATCATCATAAACCAACACAAAAGTAATCAAATGCCACAGAAAAAAATATTGTACTGTCTCAAAACACTAACACTTACTCTGACAATAGAAAATACTATGCCCACACAAAACAGCTACAATGTGGCTTGTGAGGAATCATACTCGAAAAAACAAAAAAGAAAGAAAACGCCAAACACTCAAAAGAAAACTAGTCAAAACTCACCACATCTTGTGACTGTACTGCAGGTGGTGGGCTTGAATGTCGTACTGGACAGAGGACGTCCACTATTCTGACACCAAATGTTATAGGTTGAGTGCCAGGAGGTGCTGTATTAAAACTCGGCAAGAACTTTCCAAATGATTTATTTACTTCCACTACAGTGCTCAATTCACCTCAGTCTGCGTCACAGGGCCCCGCAATGCTGAGGAAGCACCCCAGCAGCCTGTGCAATGCAACTCTGTGTCGTGCCGGCTAGGCCGGCCTGCTGAGTTCCGATGATGTCAGGATGGCTGCACCAGCAGCCAACTCAGTGCTGCTCGGTGTGAGCTGCGGGCAGCCAGCTGCGTCCTTCTCCTTGCCGGTGGCTGAGATCACGGTGATGAACAAGCATCCAATATTTGGCGTCTGAATCTGCGGCCCTCGCCTCGGGAAACCTCCGGCGTGTGTCAGGAGCCAAGACGACTGCCCGCAGTAGTGAGCCAAAGAGTGTCCCACCGCTGGCTGACTGCGGAGCCTGCGTCGGCCTCAGAGCGTCGAACCAACGACCCGCTGTGGACTGGGACGCTGGCACCCCATCTGTTAATGCATGTAGCCCAGTGGTGTGACATGCCTCACCGTCCAGGAGAGCTGCAACACTTGAATGAATCTCATTAGAAACGGCACCGACTTATACTCGGCTGTGTGCCTCTGTTTTGCCAAGCATGTCGCTTTGCGTGATGTATGCATAACACTTAGGTTGGCCAGTGGCCCTCTTCTGCCTGTGACTTGCGCCATGGAAACTGCTGTGTGCACCCTCTCCTGCAGTTCTACACACCTGTGGCCTCTATTTGCCTTCGCAACTGCTGGTATGTATAACTTATTGCAATCTGGCCCCCACCTGGCTGTAACTCCTGCTCCGAATATTGCACAAAACTAACTTTCCCTATCCTAAACGGTGGTGCCGCTACACCAGTATAGCTTTTAGGATGGATACCTGTGTGCACCTGTAGAACCATGACTGCTTGTGACAGTAACATAAGTAATTGTTGGGATCAGGTTTTTTTAACATCTGGCCAATTATTTCTCTCTTTCTAGGACACGGTGGTAACACTCGCAAGAAAAACTTATGAGACATGTCTGCCCATGGTTGATTTTCTCTCAGTATTATTTCGTATTGCCAGTGATCAGTAATTGACGAAGTATTACAGTTAGTAGTAGGGGGTGCTTGATAGGTTTGCCTTGAGCATCAGGCTTATAAAGTATGTGTTTGTGTTCCGACATATGCAAATGAAATGACTATGTCCATTCATAAGGAAGGTATGGATTTGATGTTTAGTACTGTAATAGCAAAGGGAAGAGTATGTCAAGTTATAAGAATGGTACTGATATTTCTATTTCTGGAGCCATAGCCGGCAACAGGATCTATTTCCAATATTTCACTCATTGTCGAATGTCGTTCAACTGAGACCATGATCGTAATATTTAGTTGTAAGTACAGGGATGAAATACATATGTGACCAATTTCTTAGGATGATTGATTCTAAATGTGCGTGCTCAGCCTGCAGTGCCAGTGACCTGTGCAGGTTCGATTTACGTTTCCCTTTAATGGTAGGAGCTCTCGGAATGAAGAGGCCTGTTGGAGTGTGGGAATGTAGATGAATTAATGTGTTGTCCTCTAGACTATCGAATAGGAAACTAATACTTATTACATGTTGGATAGCTTTCATAATCGTGTGGAAATTTGAGAATGAATAAGGAGGTGCATTTGCACTGGACCATTATTCCCTGCCATGTGAACTGTTTGGTTGACTGCTTCTGCACACTTCATGCCTTTATTTAGTTGAGAGAAGATCGATTGTAGGATGTGCATCTAGCATGTGGAAGACAAGTTTGCTGGTTCTCTAGACATGAGAAACATCTTAGTTGACCTTGTAAATTATGGGGATGGTTGCGAATCTGTTACATCACCGAGATCAGTATTTGCGGGTGAAAATATCAGTTTTTGTCTGTTTGTTTCTAGTTACTCAGTTGTCTAGAGCACGCTCCACCTAGCTAAAGTTTTGGGTTTGTATAGAAATAATTCCCAGTCTATATCTTCAGAATTATATTGTGTGAGCGATCGGTAGGATACTGCTGTGTGTGAATCATGTGAAGTTAGATATGTTCTTGTAATCCCAGAATCTGGAGATGGGTGTAGAAACGTGAGTAAGCGGGTAGGTCTGGACCAGAAACTGTAATGTGTTTGTACTGAGGGGCCAGAGGGGGGGGGGGGGGGGGGGAATGAGCCAGTCTTTGCACAACAGTTCTGAGAGTGACTTCAATCAACTGACAGCTTTCTGATGTAAAAAGGATGATTTTGTATGGTGGAGGATATGAATTGCATGTTTACTACATTGACATGTTATGCGGTGATATATTGCTGGTTTGGAGATCAGTTTCACGCTCTAATATCCAATCTCCTGTCCTCAGTGGGACAGTGGTGTAATTGAGTAAGAGTCTTTCCATATTTGATGAGATGTATGGTATTTTGCGAGGTTTAGTTGTTGGTGTAATATGGTGATCAGTGTAAAATAGCTTTTTGCTACTGAAAGTCACGTCTGTAGAAAGAAAGAAAAGGCAGAAGGTGCTTCCGTAGGACTGAGGAGCATCATGACATATAGCCGGTGTGAGTGCAGGTGTACCATAATTTTTTTGGGTGCTGTACAGATATAAAAGATAACTACATTGCTTGTGTAAATTATTTATATATTGCACTGTAAAGTTACTGTGGCTTATATTATGTAAAATGTGTATATATTGCATTGAAAAGTTACTGTGGTTTATATTGTGGCATGACTAGAGAAAATGACTGTGTCCTATCATGAGGGATGTATAGATTCAGCACATCGATAACTGCGAGGGCATGAGAGAGATTTTTTACATGGAAAATTATGTGCTCTATAGATACTGAGATTCATTCCAGAAGCATGACCGTCACGAGGAGACATTACCTGTAAATCGATTGGTGTCAGACTGTAGCACAATCGTAATATTTAATTGTAGTTACACTGGTAAATATGTTCCTGGCTTCCAATATTCTTGTGAGTCTCATATTTATTTGATGATCTGTAGACTCAACATTTGCGAGAAGTTGACAATGTGGCCCCTGTAAAATAAAATCACCCACAATAATTGTCTTACTTCTCGCACGCGAGAGAGCCGTTTCATTTTCGTGATTTCCTCCAATTTGCACTTTTCCGGACAGATATCTTCCGGCGAGATTTCGAACCCGAGATATACCACCCTGTTTGTGCACAGGTTCGCTTTGTTAGGCCTGAGGGTCACTCCAAATCTCTGGAGTATCGCCAGCAGCTGCTTTATGTGCGACATGTGTTATTCAAAGAATGCAGACGCGACAATTATGTCGTCGATTTAGGTAACACAAAATTCCCTCATCTCTGGAGTGATTATACCATTCAGAGCCCTCAAAAATGCTGAACTTCATCAGCCCGAATGGTACACGTACTGTTCCCCTTCGGATAAGAAGGTAGTGTGTTTTCGGCAGGATGGATCGAGCTCAACTTGATTGAAACCGGCTGTAATGTCAAAGGTTAACAGCCAAATTTTTCCAGAGGACTGAGTATGTCCTGGGTAGGTTCTGGCCTTGCTCCAGCTGCCTCAATATGATCATTTAACACCCTCGCGTCGAAGCAACAACGTACCGACCCATCTTTCTTAGGCATAATCGCGAGCGGATTCACATATTGCGACGCGGTCCGCGATATGACTCCGGTTGCCTCCATCGCCTGTATCGCTTCCCTAGTAGGTTTTCAGTCCTTCCAGACCACTGGGTACGTTTTCCCTGTCGCGGCGGGTCACACGTTACTCTGAACTTATGGACCGCTCCCCGAAATCTTCCCGGTAGGAACGAGAATGTATCCCTGTATTCCATGATTGTTTTCTCCACCTCCTGTCACTGCTGCAGGTTCAACCATGGGTTAGCTTGAATTCTCTTTCTAAGTATTCCCGCCGGATCAACCTCTGCGTTACCAACGCACGCTTCTGGCTGATCGTCTGTACACAGGGCGCCATCGACAGTGTGCCGTGTTTCTGAGTGAGACGTGATCAATTTATCTCGCCACTTCGAGGCGTGAAAACACCTGGAGTATTCCGAAAACCGCCTTACTTTAGCAAGTTTTGCGGCTGTCGAGGGAACAACATCGCCTTCTACTGCTGGAGAGTGCGCATGAGTACTTCTGTGGTGCACTTCACAGTGCTCCTCGTCCACTCGGCACTCGCTTTCACATTCTGCACTCAACATGAGCGTCTCTGTTGCTGTGAGGGCTTCACCTTCAACCTTTTTCATGTTCTCGGCGCGCTCATCGTCACGGCATTTGACTGTGGTCTCGCTCTGCATATTATCATGTTCCTGTTTTAGCGTGTCATCAGTAATTGCATGGACTGCTTGGGGTATCACAGGAGCGTACTCATTTACGGCCTCTGGCCCTTCAAACCCCAGTAGTATATGTGCGATGGTTTCTAACCCATGACCAGTCGCATCATGTCTGTCAGATTCACTTCCATCGGCTGTGTTCGTGGAATTATCATCACGACTTGCGGACGGCAAACTGATTTCATCTGGAACCCCTGTTCCCCAGTGGCCCATCTATGAAAATTTTCTCGTTCTCCCTACTTTTTACTAAATTAACTGTGCCTTTTGTGCCATCTGCACCACATGCGATCGGATCTTCGAACAAACTGACCACGGCTTTAGTGGTCCAATCCATGCCCACCGCTCTACTCGAGGGTATGTCATTCCCAGTTATAAAATCGAGCGACAACCCACAGATGAGAATTGCATTCACCCGGAAGGTATTTCTTCCGTCGCTTAACGACACAAAGAACTGTTTCTCTACTTTCGTTCTTTTCGCCCCAAAAGAGGGAATCAGTTAGATTCCTTTTACGGTTATTTCACCTATTTTACTACCACTTTCTTCCAGTTTTGAGTAAAAAGACGTTGAAAGTGCTGTCACTTCCGACCCAGAATCGAGACTCCTTCCACAGTTATTTCAATGAGAGGACACCGATTGTGTGCTTTTTCCGGCAACTTCGGGTCATCACAGTAGTAGTCAATGTCGTCTTGCGCTTATGATTACCAGTACTGCACGTTGTGTATGTGATCGCCCTTCACTACCGTGGCGTCCCCTGCAATATCTCATTTTCTCTGATCATCCATTTGTGTGATCTCACTCTCCTCTGCCTGAAGTGGGGTCAGAGGTGGTGAACCTGCATTATTCTTACGGTCTCTCCCATAATGCGACGCTTGCACGCCGTTTACGTAGCGTCTTTGGTTTGGCACTTCGTTCCTGCCTTGTTCTCCATGGTGTGTGGACCATGACGCCTATCTCGCTCTCGCCTGTTCCCCTCCTCTCTCCTTCGTCCGCTATTGCGCCAATTCTGTCTGTCATTGCGGGGCACAAACCCTTGCTGCGCCCCATTTTCTGTCCTAATTGCGTGTCCATTCGCTGTCCTTTGCTTCTCCTGCTCTTCTGTTTCTTCCAAGGACCTTAAAATATCGAGGAACTGTTCTCTCGACAGTGCCCCGACGAGTGTACGTTGTACATGAGCAGGAAAATGAGCGCATCGCGCTGCACCATTCCTCATCTGACATTTTGTCATCCTAGTATCCCGCCAGAACGAAAAAGTGAGGCCGTCCGCTGTGGTCGAGCGGTTCTGGGCGCTTCAGTCTGGAACCGCGCGACAGTTACGGTCACAGTTTCGAATCCTGCCTCGGGCAGGGATGGCCCGCATCTCGTGGTCGTGCGGTAGCGTTCTCGCTTCCTACGCCCGGGTTCCCGGGTTCGATTCCCGGCGGGGTCAGGGATTTTCTCTGCCTCGTGATGGCTGGGTGTTGTGTGCTGTCCTTAGGTTAGTTAGGTTTAAGTAGTTCTAAGTTCTAGGGGACTTATGACCACAGCAGTTGAGTCCCATAGTGCTCAGAGCCATTTGAACCATCGGGCAGGGATGTGTGTGATGTCCTTAGGTTAGTTAGTGGTTCTAAGTTCTAGGAGACTGATGACCTCAGATGTTAAGTCCCATAGTGCTCAGAGCCTTTTTTTCTTTTTTTTTTTTTTATATAGGTGAGCAGCGTAGGTTGCCATGGATTGGCTTGACTGTGGCGCATACTGTCCCCGATATGTACTCATCTTTGTCCTCGCCTATTCGGCCAGGTTCCAGTACGCTGCCAGAAACTTAGTGCAGAAATCATTGTAACTACTGTTCTCGCAAATTGTAACGTGAAACCAGGCAGGCTCCTCCTGATCAAGCGCCTGGAGTGCAACGAGTAAAGCGATACAGTCCGCCACTCCTTTCTCTTTAGGTATGTCTTCGCGTGGGTGCTGCGCGTTCGGTCGAACTTGGGCAGTGGTATGTCCACCCCCATGCATCGGTAGTGCGGCCTGCAAATTCTTTTGCGAGGCCTGTGTTGCAAGGATATTACCTTGCGGCATTGCAGACACTTCTTGCTCGAGGACTGACACTCGTGTTCGTGTTTCCTTCCTCATTTATGCGCACACAGACATCCGTCATCTTTGCGTTTATCCGCGTTTCTAAGTTGTCAGCCTTCGTTCCACACTCTTTACTCACCTAGTCCAGGATGTTGGTGGCCTCCATCCGTATATTTTAGGTTTCAGTCTCCAATTTGTGCCTAACTTCAGTGATCTGCCGATCAAGCATTTGATTGCAAAGTTTTAGTTCAGTTTCCAATCTTTCAAACCGTGTTTCACTCTCTTCCCTTATGGCTGTTAACTGTGATGTGTGGTTTTCTAATATCGCGAGAATTCGATCTAGTGGACTCTGACTTTGCGTATCCCCCATAAAAGTGCCTTGTGTTTCCTCGCACACTCCCAAACTTTCCTCAACTGGCTTGATTGTTTCCATATTTATCATTGTCCCAGACCTCAGTTGAATAGAGAAACTAAACTAAAAACTAAAAGCACTCCACAAAACGAACAGAGACAGTACAATGCTGATGACGATGCTGGTAACAGCGAACAGAACAATGGAAGTCGTGGAACAAAATATTCACAACAACAAACTACGGATTCTAAAACTACATCAAAAAATACGAGGAGGCTATGGGAACTGGCTACATTAGCTACCGCTATTTCTACTTTATATGTTCATTTGCAACGCACTTAGCACACACAGACACACCATCAGTGCGCCTCACATCTCACACAAAGAGGTTAACTTATGCTAATAATGGAATGGGGATTCTTCTTGAGTCGTGTCTCGAAACTTAGAAGGTCTCAGACTAACAACAACGTGAGGATGAAGTCAAATCGAAGCCCCACGCTGGGCGCCAAAAATGTGGTGAAGCGTGAATTCTTCTATCTGCTGTCTGACATAAAATGACGAGCAGATGACTGATGAGATTGCCACACATTTGGCGCCAGAAATGTCGTGAACTGTGAATTCTTCTCTCTGCTGTCGGACGTGAAATGACGAACAGATGACTGATGAGATTGCTCCACGTTAGAAGCCAACAATTAATTGAGGTCAATAATTAAATGTCATCAAACATAAAGGGTACAAAATTAAGGGGTTCATGTATGAACGTATAAGGTTGCTTATATGATCAAAACATAAAAGAAATGTATTTATTTTCGTGCTCTTTACACAAACCAAAACAAAATTATAAATCTCAGGGCCGATGTATCTCCTTCAAGTTTATTGGAATCGTACCGTCCGGCGTATACGTCGTTAAAGCGTCACTGATCGAATAACTCTCGAACTCTGAAAAGGCGAGGGAACACTTTTCCCACGCGTGTTCTTGTGTTTTGGCTCCCGTTAAGTGTGACCGCGCTCGTGTTAGAACAGTTAACACTGGCGCCACTTAGCGAGGTAGGCACAAAGTGTCCGCACGCACGGTCGCCGAGCTGTTTAGCCACATGTACTGCACAGACCGCTCCTTCTTGGTGTGGATCTCAAGTCGAAATATCCATCAGCTTTTCTGCCGTTTCACTAAAATTAGTCCCAGGTACCAGGTACACAATGTGACTACATATTTGAAGTTCCCAGGCAGCATCGAAAAATAATTAATCTAGAGTAATGAAGTTTCTGGAATATACTTGTCTAGATAACATATTTAGGTGATTAACATTCTGAGACCTCAGGTTAATGTAAGCGTGAGATAAGTCATTTCAAATGTGAAATGCTGGTGTATTAATAACCAGTGTAACCGCCAGAATGTTGAATACAAGCATACAAACCTGCATGTACGAGGGGCGTTTGTAAAGTCCGAGCGATGGCACCACCGTATCGAGATCGTGTTTAGTTAGTAGTATCTTTGGAAAGAACGCACACCAAGTTTCAGCCATATTGGTCTATTTCTTTGTGTTTGGCATTCGTGGGAATCAAGGAAGTCGAGTGATTGTCAAAAAATAGACGAAGAAAGGCAAAACGCCTCAGGAGACTAAAGAGAAGCTTGCTAAACATTACAGTGGCTCTGCACCTTCGATTAGAACAGTTTATAAGTGGTTTCAAAATTTTCGGAGTGTTCATATGGGTACAAGTGATGCTGAACGTTCTGGATGCCCTGTGGAGGTTACGACTCCAGAAATCATTGATAAAATCCATGATTTGGTGATGGATGACAGAAGCGTTAAGGTGTGTGAGATTGATAGTGCTGTGGGCATCTCGAATGAACGGGTACATAATATTTTGCATAAACATTTGGACATGAGAAAGCTATCCACAAGATGGGTTCCGCGATTGCTCATGCTTGACCAAAAATGGAATCGTGTGAAGTGTTGCAAGGATAGTTTGCAGCTGTTCAGGAAGAATCCGCAGGACTTTAAGCGTCGTTTCGCTCCTGTGGATGAAACACAGATACATTACTATATTCCTGAGACCAAACAAAAATCTAAACAATGGGTTACCAAGGGAGAATCTGCACCAAAAATGGCTAAGACCATTCCTTCGGCCGGAAGGGTTATGGCGACTGTCTGGGATTCGCAAGGGATAATCCTCATCGACTATCTGAAAAAGGGTAAAACTATTACAGGTGCATATTATTCATCGTTATTGGACCTTCTGAAAACCGAGCTGCAAGAAAAAACCCCGCGATTGGACCGCAAAAAAGTCCTTTTCCATCATGACAATGCACCAGCACACACCTCAGCAGTTGTGGTCGCAAAATTAATGGAAATAGGATTTCAACTCGTTTCACATCCCCCCTATTCTCCAAACATGGCACCCTCGGACGACTACTTGTTCCCCAATTTGAAGAAATGACTGGTAGGACAAAGATTTTATTCAAACGAGGAGGTGATTGCAGCAACTAATAGCTATTTTGTAGACTTGGACAATTCCCATTATTCGGAAGGGATCAACAAATTAGAACAGCGTTGGACGAAGTGTTGTTGTTGTTGTGGTCTTCAGTCCTGAGACTGGTTTGATGCAGCTCTCCATGCTACTCTATCCTGTGCAAGCTTCTTCATCTCCCAGTACCTACTGCAACCTACATCCTTCTGAATCTGCTTAGTGTATTCATCTCTTGGTCTCCCCCTATGATTTTTACCCTCCACGCTGCCCTCCAATACTAAATTGGTGATCCCTTGATGCCTCAGAACATGTCCTACCAACCGATCCCTTCTTCTGGTCAAGTTGTGCCACAAACTTCTCTTCTCCCCAATCCTATTCAATACTTCCTCATTAGTTATGTGATCTACCCATCTAATCTTCAGCATTCTTCTGTATAACTCTGAAAGGAGACTAAGTCGAAAAACAAAAAAGTTTACCCCGAACACGTAAGTAGTTTTTATTTTTGTACGGACTTTTCAAACGCCCCTCGTATTGTGTTGTACAGATGCCGGATGTCAGTTTGTGGGATGGAGTTCCACTCCTGTTGCACTTGGTCGGTTAATACAGGGACCGTTTATGCTGTCTGTGCTGCAGTCGTGGACTGTGCGGCTGGTCCCAGGGGAAGTTTGAGTCCTCCCTCGGGCATGGGTGTGTGTGTTTGTCCTTGGGATAATTTAGGTTAAGTAGTGTGTAAGCTTAGGGACTGATGACCTTAGCAGTTAAGTTCCATAAGATTTCACACATTTTTTGCTGTCTGTGGCTGACACTGGATTTGTCGTCTGATGATGTCCCATATGACTCGTCTGGACACATCGAGAAGGCCAAGGCAATATTTCGACACTCTTTTTGAGCATGTTGGGTTATAACAGCGGTTTGTGGACGAGCGTTGTCCTGCTGTTCATGAATGCCATCCCAACAGATCGAGTCAGCAAACTAATGTATAATTTTCCAGTCAGGGTGCGTGGGATAACCAAGTTAGTACTCCTGCTGTCATACGAAATCGCACCCTAGGCAATAACTCCAGCTGTATGTCCAGTGTGTCTAGCACGCAGACAGATTGCAGGTCCTCAACTGGCCTCCTCCTAATCAATACATGGCCTTCACTGGCACTGTAGCACAAAAAGATTTCACCAGAAAACCCACAGCAGAACTCCACTGTCGTCCAAAGAACTCTCGCTTCACACCACTGAAGTCGCAAAAGGTGGTAGTTTGGGGCCACTGGAATTCACCCTAAAGGGCGCCAGGCTCGAACCTGTCCTTGAAGCAACTGATTTGTAACAATGCGTTGTGTAACTGTGGTGCCAACTGCTGCTGCAGATGCAGTACGATGCGTCATTGCCATATGCAGAACGCGATGGTCTTCCATCTCGGTAGTGCTACGTGGCCATCCGGAACCCGGTCTTCTTGCGGTAGTACATTCTCGTGACCACCGCTGCCAGCACTCATGTACAGTGGCTACATTCCTACCAAGTCTTTCTGCAATATCGCAGAAGGAACATCCAGCTTCTCGCAGTCCTGTTACACTACCTCGTTCAAACCCAGTGTGCTAATGGCGTCTTTGTAGCCTTAAAGGCATTCTTGACTATCATCAACCACCAGGTCCAATCTCAAAGGTAGCTAACGCTCACGATAGTTGCAGCGTGTATTTAAAGCAAATCTGATTTGCATCCTCACAGTGGTGCTACTAGCTGCACCATTTTTCGACTGGCGAGAATAGACATCATCTTCCAGGCGTAGAAACACACTTACCAATTTTCATTTATATCGCACAACTCCTTCTTGGTGTTGCGACTTTCTTTCCATCAGTGTAGATGGATAATAAACTGAGGTGGCACGAGCGTACGGATAAGTTAAGCAGAAAGCTCAGTTCTGGCTGATTTTCACTCAGAACTTCTCTCAGTGTGTTCATCTGCAGACCAGCATTATTAGTAGGGGAGAGTGTTGTACCCTGGAACATTTTTAGACTTTCGCCTCTAGCCAGCCCCTGCAACCAGGGCCATTGTTAGTGGTTTTGCCGTCCTAGACGAGACTTGAAATATAGCGCTTCCTCGTTTTTATACAGTAGGTTTCCCTGGTATCCTTCCTCACTACCACCACCAACATCCAACGGCACAACAATGCAGATCTCCTATTACACTTTTAACCAGTAAACTAAGGTGACCAGACGTCCTCATTTTCTGGGGACAGTGCTCAATTTTCATACTTTGTCCTCAGTTCTTTTAAGACTAACTGAGGACAACAAATGTCCACACCTTCTTATTTCTTGTCCTTAATTTTTGAAATTTTCCAAAATAACTGAAATAGAAAAAATATGCTGACATTTTAGATTAGACCTCAACTGAATATATGAGTGCAACCAGATTTGGCTTAAATTACTTATTTTAGTGCACGAAATTGGACTAATAAAGGTGTGGAACTATTCTCTAGTGAGAATGAATGCTTCCTTGAATTTAGAAATTATGTTATACTGATGGGAGGAGACATGCCGACGCATCAAACTAGGTCATATGGATATTCGTCGTGTTGTACCGTTTCTGTTTTAATTGAAATATTTTTAGAATGAAGAAGAAATCTCATCTTTCTAAGCATCCACTTTCTTGCGATTAAATAAATAAATAACGCCTAGTTTACATTTTCTCTTGAAAGTTCTACAACTTTTATTAGCCGCCCCAGTGGCGCAGCGATCTTAGAGATTGGCTTCTGATCATTCGTGCAAGATGAGTCCGTGTTCGAATCACAGTGAATCATGGATGTTGTGTTTGTCTAAAGGCACTTGCTCTTTCCCCTCCCTGATGACGATGGCCCTAAATAAGGGACAGGCGACTGCTTATAGCCCACTGGTTTGTTTACGGTGGTCGTTAAACCCTAAGTAAAGAGAAAAACAAATTCTATTAGTTACATTTCTTCATTACACTGTTTCTTCAAGCATAATTACTGAACTTGAAATATTCCTTCTTCTGTACAGTAAATTTTTGGCTTCAGATTTTATCTTGTACAGAATCACAATGAGATTTCAGTTCGAAATAAAATGGTTCAAATGGTTCTGAGCACTATGGGACTTAACATCTGAGGTCATCAGTCCCCTTGAACTTAGAACGACTTAAACCTAACTAACCCTGCAGCCGCGCTATCCTCTCTGTTCTCGGTGGCTTAGATGGATAGAGCGTCTGCCATGTAAGCAGGAGATCCCGGGTTCGAGTCCCGGTCGGGGCACAAATCTTCATCTTTCCCCATTGACGTATGTCAACGCCTGTAAGCATCTAAGAAAGAAAGAACAGATACCATCTTAGTATATATAATGTAAGCTTTCCCACACTGACACGGAATTTTGTACACACCGGGTTTCCTAAGTCCCAAATCATCTTTCACAGAGCTGAGCAGTGCCTAATCCTAGAAGGTGGACGGAACACACTCTTAATGTTAAAATTCCTTAAAATTCGTCCAATCGTAAACGATAAGCCTCCAGCATAAGGAAGAAAGGCCACCGATCTGTGTTCCTCTTCATACACCTCCGGAGATGGTCCAAACTCCATAACCCGACGAATCTGCTTCTCGGAGTATCCATTTTCCTTCAAAACAGCCATCAAATGCTCAAGTACTTGGGTTAAGCTGTCCGCGCCGGTATTGGCATATGCTCTCCGTACCAAAGTCCTAAGGACGCCACTGCGTTGGTGTGGTGGATGACAACTCTTAGGATGCAGACACCAATCTGTGTGCGTCGGCTTTCGGTGAACACTGTGTCCCAAAGTACCATCTGGTTTTTATAAACCATAACGTCTAATAAAACTGGAAGAATCCCATCATTTTCAACCTACATAGTAAATTTGATACGGGGATGAAGGCAGTTGAAGTGGTCCATAAATCTGTTACGAGCATCACGACCATGCGGCCAGACGAAAAAGAAATTAGTCAATGAATCGTTTTCGTAAAGACAATTCACTATTTTCGAACACAGAATATGTTCGAAGCCCCTACTGCAAATCGAAGTTAATGATATGGGTCTGTAATTAGGCGGATTACTCCTGTTTCCTTTCTCGAGTGTTGGTGTCACTTGTGCAACTTTCCAGTCTTAGGTACAGATATTTCGATGAGCAAGCGGTTGTATATCATCGTTAGATATGGAGCTATTGTATCAGATTACTCTGAAAGGAACATTACTGGCATGCAGTCTGGATCGGAAGCCTTGCATTTATTAAGTGATTCAAGCTACTTCACTACACCGAGGATATTTACTTCTAAGTTACTCATGTTGGCACTTCTTCTAGATTAGAATTCTGGAATATTTACTTCGTCCTCTTTGGTGAACAAGTTTCCGAAAACCGTGTTTAGTAGTCTGCTTTAATGTCACTGTCATCAGTGACATAACCGCTGGTGTACTTTATACATGACCAGAGTCTCTTTGGGTTTTCTGCCAGATTTCGAGACAGTTTCGTTGCGGAAACTACTAAGAGCATCTCGCACTGAAGTTCGCGCTAAATTTCGAGTTTATGTAAAATTTCACCGGTCTTGGGGATTTTGGATTCTTTTAAATTTGGCATGCTTTTTTCGTTGCTTCTGCAAGAGTGTTCTAACCCGTTTAGTGTACCAGGGGGGGGGGGGGGGCGAATCAGTACCATCGTTTATTAATTTATGTGGTACATATCTCTCAATTGCCATCGATACAATTTCTTTGAATTCAAACCACATCTGGCCTATGCCTACAGAGTCATATTGAAAGGAGTGGAGACTGTGTTAGGTAGGCGCCTAGCTAATTCTTTAAATAGATGTACTTTGCGTTTATTTTTGTTGAATTTGGATGTTACGGTATTCAATCTCGCTACAACTGCCTCGTGGTCACTATCCCTGTATCTGACATTATGACGTCCATTTGTTCACGCTTATTTGTTGCTAATAG
This sequence comes from Schistocerca americana, assembly GCF_021461395.2. Lineage (NCBI taxonomy): Eukaryota > Metazoa > Arthropoda > Insecta > Orthoptera > Acrididae > Schistocerca > Schistocerca americana. Next base: position 743,986,665 of record NC_060120.1, read on the forward strand.
GTCAAGTGTGTTTTAGCAACCATTACACTTCGAGTGGGCTCCACACCTAATTGTTCGAAATAGTTTTCTGAGAAAGCATTCAGTACAATTTCGGACAACGTCTTATACCTACTGCCGGCTTTACACATGTATTTTTCCCAGCATATCGAGGGCAGATAAAGAAGTCACCACAAAAAAAAAAAATGTCGATATCGATACTAGCAAGATATCGTCCCGGGAACTCCAAGACGTTCGAGAATACTAACAAAAATTTTTTTCGTGTAATATCACAAATTAACAATTTTCGGATTTCTTTACTTTACTTGCACTGCGAAACCTTATGTCTTGCCAAATTTCATGATTCTAGGTCAACTGGAAGTATTCTACAGGTTTTGAAGATTGAGTTTGCGAGTATCAACATATGTTGACATAAATGGCCGTATCTTTTGACTGTATTGACTTAGAAGCGTGAATGTTTTCCACCGCCAAGGGACGATATACCTCAGTTAGTGACATAAACGTTTACCCGTTCCTGAGAAAAAGAGATTTTAGTAGACGAGCAGGCGGGCAGTCGGATAACAAACGACAATTTTTTCTCATTTAATATGATTACAAATTAACAATTGTCGGATTTTTTCCTTTATTTTTACTGTGAAATCTTACTGCTTGCCACATTTCATGAGTCTAGGTCAACGGGAAGTGGCCTATAGGTATTGATAAGTGAGTTTTCTGGTATCAAAATATGTGTCATGAATGACGGTATTTTTCGATTCCACTGGTATAGAAGCTTACATTTATTACACCGCAAATGGACCGTATATCTTAGTATGTGGCATAAATTTCAACTTGATACGTGTACTCGTTCCTTGGAAAATGGGATCTTAGCCGACGAACAGACAGACAGACAGGAAACAGATCTACATACAGTCAGACAACGAAGTGGGCCTATAAGGCTTACGTTTTTACCGACGGAACCCTAACAAAGGTTTTTTTGTTGCGGGGAGATATTTTCACAATCACCAACTTTCTCCTCTGTAAACGGAAATAGTAAGCGAAAATATTTTATTTACGCCAGCCTACATAGGAAGAAATGATCATCGTAATAAAATGACAGAAATGAGAACTCGTACGGAAAGATCAAAGTGTTCATTTTTCCCATGATCTGTTCGAGAGTGGAATGATAGAAGAATAGTCTGAAGGTAGTTTGATGAACCCTCTGCCAGGAACTTAAGTGTAAATTGTACAGTAGTCCATAATCATTTTGTAATCGTTGGAGGAGACTAATCATCCCGCCAATCAGTTGGGATAATTATAGTTTTGTTAGTTGTAGGCGTGATAACACATCCAATAAAACATTACTAAATGCTTTCTCTGAAAACTAACAACTACAGATAGTTCAGAAATCCACCAATGATGGCAACAAACAGGCCTGACCTCTTTGAGGAAGTCTACATCGAAACTCGTGTCAGCGACCAACGGGATTTATAGCAAAAATGAATACCAAAACACACTGGCAACTAAAACATGCAGAAATATTTAATGTTCGCCATACTATACAGAGAAATAACACTGTCATACCTGAATGAGGAACTTGAAACTTTTAGCTCAGGTCAGGAGCATGTAGAGGAACTATGGATTAGGGCTGAGTAGATAGAGAGGTGCTGAATGAAACGCGTTTGCCAGTCAAGAGAGCAGTACGTGACGCATTCTGTGACTACCACAACAGAATATTGCCAAATGATCTTTCACATAACAAATGGTTCAAGTTGCTCTGAGCACTATGGGACTTAACATCTGAGGTCATCAGTCCCCTAGAACTTAGAACTACTTAAACATAACTAACCTAAGGACATCACACACATCCATGCCCGAGGCAGGATTCGAACCTGCGACCGTAGAGGTCGCGCGGTTCCAGACTGAAGCGCATAGGACCGCTCGGCCAACTCGGCCGGCTTTCACATAACCCTAAGAAATTCTGGTTACATCTATGTAAAGCCTGTTAGCCGCAACAAAATTAGTGTTCAGTCCCTAGCTAATGAGACAGGAACTGAAGTTGAGAGTTGCAAAGCAAAAGCTGAATTGCTTAACTCTGTTTTCAAATGTTCCTTTTCAAGAGTATTGCCCTCTCTTAGTGTCAATGGCGTTAAGAAACAGCTAAAATTGTTAAAACGGACGAGGCTCCAGGGCCCAATAGTATACCTGTCAGTTTCTATACCCAATTCGCGTCTGTGTTAGCCCCTCTGTTATCTATATCTATTGCTGATCCCTCGAACAAAAAAGTGTGTCCAGTAGTTGGACGAAAGCACAGTTCACACCTGTCTACGTGAAGGGTAGCAGAAGTGATCCACAAAACTACCATCCAATACCCTTGACATCGATTTGTTGTAGAATCTTAGAACATATTCTGCACTCAAAGGCGTGTGTAGTGCCAACAGTAAAATTCGGAGGCGGTGGTGTTATGGCGTGGTCGTGTTTTTCATGGAGGGAGCTTGCACCCCTTGTTGTTTTGCGTGGTACTGTCACAGCACAGGCCTACACTGATGTTTTAAGCACCTTCTTGATTCCCATTTTTGAAGAGCAATTCGGGGATGGCGATTGCGTCTTTCAACACGATCGAGCACCTGTTCATAATGCACGGCCTGTTGCGGAGTGGTTACACGACAGTAACATACTTGGCCTGCACAGAGTACTAACCGGAACCCTATAGAACACCTTGGGGATGTTTTGGAACGCCACTTCGTGCCAGGCCTTACGAACTGAAATCGATACCTCTCCTCAGTGCAGCATTCCGTGAAGAATGGGCTGCCATTCCCCAAGAAACCTTCCAGCACCTTATGTTCTGCGAAAGTGGAAGCTGTCATCGAGGCTAAGGGTGGGCCAACACCATACTGAATTCCAGCGTAACCGATGGTGGACTCCATGAAATTGTAAGTCATTTTCAGCCATGTGTCCGGATACTTTTAAGCACATAGTGTTTTTCTTATTCTTTCTTTAGTCATAAGACTGATTGAATCAAAAGCGGTAGGCCTGTATATTGTGAATATATATATATATATATATATATATATATATATATATATATATATATATATATATATATATATATATGACTAAAGAAAGAATAAGAAAAACACTATGTGCTTAAAAGTATCCGGACACATGTATATATATATATTCACAAATAATTGGAAGAGAAATATTATTGCAAATATTTTGTTTCTCGATTAATTATGTGACACGAATGGTTTTCTCGGGACACCAGGACATTTGTGTGAAAACCGGGACTGTTCCGGCAAAACTGGGACGTCTATTTAGTCAAGGAATGATTCCTTTAGAAAGAACACACCAGGGTCCTTCTCTATTTTCCTCTAATCGGAGCTTGTGCTCCCTTTTTCATGATCTCGACGACGAAAGCACAATCGATAATCTTCCTTCCTGTCTTTCTATGTACAACCTCCGTGATAAACAATTTATCGAATATTTTTTAGGAACATGGAGTCAACGTCTGTGCCCTCAACACAGTTACCTCTTTTGTATATGAAATGTCTTTCAAATATTGGCGTTCTTGTAAATTTCTTTATGCTCGTCCCTTCCACACTGGCGCATTCCTGTCCTGTTCCCTAAGAAATTTCGTCCGTGAAATCATCCTGTTTGTCACCGGTAGTCACTTTTAGATATGCGATTATTTTCGTTCATGTAATTTGTTGAGTAATCAGACTGCTACACTTTTTCTGTTTCGTACTTTGGACAGGTCTGAGATCAGAATTCGTTAACGATGTGCGCCTTGATTTTTCTCTTGCATATTCAAAGTTATTATTGAATACATCCAAAGTTATTTGATAGTTGTTATACTTCCATTATTTACAAGAAAAATTAAAATCGGTTTGATAATGATTTTTAATAATGATTATTATTAAATGAATGAATGGCAGCACTACAGGTATTCATTTTTGACAAACGTGTCATGGTCACAGAAATGCGTTGTATCTGTTGCTAATGTTCATCTGTGCATGAAGGTGCGACATCTTTCAGCATTCCCTGAATTTCTCATCGCTTTCCGGGGTATATTGTTGAAAATATGCGGTGGGAAGAGAAGTGTGGATGTCAGAGTTCTAAAGTGCCGGATAGAGCTGTGGAGTGCCGGAGTTTCCTTTTGCTTTAAACTTCTACGGCCGTAGTAGTTTCAGTTTCTGTAGTGAACGATCTGGGTTTGAAAGGCATTATTACAGGTGTTCTTAATGAACATTATTGTAATTAATTATACTTTGCGGGTCGTTAATCAGAGGTTCACACACACATCAACAGCTTTTTGTGCAGTACATTACACAGTGCGCAGAAATGTATGACATCAACAACGTTAACGATGAGATATGGAAGTAAGTACCCGACATACTGTTACAAAACCAGGCACATAACGTAAAAATTGTATGTACTATGTACTAATAGAACTATGGAACTGCATATCGCTTGAAAACGGCAATGCAGGCAAAATAAGCTTATCGCTTAACTGTACAACGTTTGAATAAACCTTCAGAAAATAGCAGCGTTCTGCTATAATATTAACTATTCACGTCATTCATGCTAGTTAGGTACATTTCGCGCTGCCTGTATTTCCGAAGTTGCCGTTTATGTTGCTAGTGTGGTTCGATATATTCTGCGGACACCTACAGTAACAGCTTATTGCTACAGGTTCAGTTGAATATGATTTATTATCGTTAAGCAATTATTACTAAATTCATGAACATTTTGTTTGAAAGCAGTTTAGAATTCTGAATGGTTAAAGACAATGTGTTGTAACGGACCGCCAGATCTCTTTAAAACTTTTTTTCGAAGTGACGTTATAGGAAAAACGAAATAGTGCACAAGATTTTAATATCACTACTTTCTGTCTTACCAGTATGGATGCGTCACTTCTAACAGGCAAAGATTTTTTTTTTGTAAGTGAAATGTAGCGAATGTCCGTTTCGTCAGTTCAGAAAACGTGTAATTCATTGTTTCGTATCTAATTGTTTTACACAATTTTATGATTATCTCATGAAGTCAGATCGTTAACCGTCAGGTTTGCCTGCACAGGATATTGATAAAAAAAATTTCGAAGCCGCATCTCGATGACCTTCAGTACAACTATATTTTAAAAAGGTTCACGTTTTGCAAACGTCCGACAGATACTAGCTTCATCTCACTAAAAGATAACGTAGAATTAGACGGAGGTAAATGTACACTACAATCTAGCACCGTGAATAACCTCAGATGGATTTGAAACTCAAATGCAAACATTTCATGACCTCAGTAAAACATGTACTGTATATTTATCGTTTGATTTCTCGGACGCACTGCCCTGCTTTATTGCTCGGGTATCACGCACATCTCCGACGTACGACGTGTAACTTAGGAAACAAGTTTGCGCTGTAGTATAATATTAGATTCAGTACCGGTTCCACCTGATAGATATTTAACGCAGTTCTCTAAAATCAGTAACATGCATGTCAGAGCGGTTCCTAAACCCATGTCTCGATAGATTTCTTTCCTGGATCATATAAGCAATTGTTTTGAAACGACTACGCGACACCCTTATGGCCGGAAGGAAGGAAGATTTAGGTTTGAAGTCCCGCCGACACTGAGGTCATTGTCGGACAGCAAGGACATAAGTCAGTGGGAAGACGAGTCTGTTGGAAATGGTAAACTGCGGTGAATCAAAACGATCACCAAGGCATGGCGAACCATATGCCAGCCACGCTGAGGGAAAGAAATGATGTTGACCAAGTTACAAATAGGACATTGTCCATTGACATAAGGTTTTCTTCTCGCGGAATCATCCAGGACTTGTTCATATGCTGGCGTACAAGAGCGCCAAATGATAGTTTGTAGGAGTGATGGGTTCAACCGGGAGAGATAGAGAGGGAGGGGGGGGGGGGAGAGGGGATATATAAAGCATTTTCAATATTTTGGAAGACGAATAGCGACTTGTAAGTAGCCATAAAGACTTGTAAGTAGATATAAAAAGGTTCCATTTCCGGCCCTGTTAGAAAATTGTGTAAAACCGTCTTTTAAATCATTTTCTTGAAAGAAAACACCTGATTATACTATATTTTTCCTCTTCCCCGAGAAGTAGGAGTCCGCCCCCACCCCCCTTGCCGCCAGTATGGGCGCAAGCAGGGCCCTCTACTTGTTTCAAGACCTGTTCACCATCCCAGACGACATCAACAACTGTAACACTCATTTTAATTTTTTTTTGTGAAGTATCATGTTTCCTAACCAAAGTGTTGGGGAGGGAAGTGTTAGAGACTCTGAGTGGTTTGCTCGCTCACCCCCCTGCCCCTATTTTTTTTTTTTTTTTACAGTAGTCACCTTCCATATACGGGCAATGTGTCATTAATATCTTTTTCCAAACGATTGGAGGATTTTTATACGTGAAAACCACATATTTGTGCCAACATACCCCGACATTGTGAAGAAATCTGCTAACGTCTGTTCCACAGAAATTATCAGCAATTTTGCTTGTGAGAGCTGACATCATTCAAACCATGATACGTTTTTAATGATCTCCAGTAAGAGCTCTTATGATCGTGCCTACATCCAACATCGTCAGTGTAGCTGGCATGTGTAAGTGTACGAATGTTTTGCACTAGTAAACTCTGAAGAAAAACTTAGCAATATTTTCAGTCTTCTTTGTGTGCCTATTAACCACTCAAGACCTCAACTACTCTGCCTAAGAAAAAAAGTAATGCACTTTCAAGAGGAAGGAGCAAATGAGATGAAACTTCATGGTTTGATTGGGTATATGATGTTATTTCAATGATTACAAAATCGAATCAGGTTTATAAAAAGCTTGAAGGTATGAGCCCACTTACCATTATGTTGTTGCACCTCCCCACTCCGCCACCCCCCACCCCTGGCATGGGTTCATGCACTAATTTGGTTGGGAAGGGTATAATAAAGCTGTTGTAGCCTCTCCTGAGGTCAGTTGGTTCACAACTGTTGAAACTAGTCCTTCACATCTCAGATACTGCCACTGAGACAGAGTTGATGTCCAAGCTGGCCCCACATGTGATCTATAGACGATAGCTCTGGGGACCCTTCTGGACATGGGAGTACATGAACAGTTCATAGAGACACAGACCATATGATGAGCATTGTCCTTTTGAAAAATGGCACCGCAATAATTTCGCATGTGAGGGAACGTATGAGAATGCAAGATGTCTGTGATGTACTGTTCTGCCACCAGAGTGCCCTCAATCACTACCGGCCATGACCTGAAATCATACTAGATGCCTCCTCACGCTATGATACCAGGAGTGATACCGCTGTGTCCCTCTAAAACATTGTAACAATGTAAGCTCTTCCCAGGTCGTCATAATACTCGCCAATGATGGTCACCCAGGGTACCGTAGAACTGCTTCCTGAACTGCTGAACACAATGCAGTGCCATTCATCAGCAGTCCATCCTTCCCTGTCACGGCACTATTCCAAACGCAGCTGTTTGGGTTGTGGTATTAAGATCAGCCTACGTACGGGACGGAAATTCCCTTGTCTGACTGCTGCTAGTCGCCGACAATGGTGCTGGCTGACACAGAATGCTGTAGAGAGCCTGTTACTTGTTTTCAGGTGGGAGGTGCGGATATGTAGGAGCTGCAGTGTGCGTGACTCACAATACAGCAAACATTCCCTGTGGTGGTCAGACACGGTCAGTCTGAACCATGATGATTTGCCTGCCCTCATGTTCACATGCAGTCCAAAATGGTCCACTGTCACTTCTGAATATCCCAAGTGAAATATAGTGTCACCCCATCTTTCATGAAAATAGTGATATGGAAACATTTGCAGTCTTACAAAGCTGTATCACACAAGGAAGCCCTCACAAGTGCAGATGTTACTGTACACTTGACAGGCCTGTGACATATCATGTCCTCCAAGAAGAATGGACTGAGACTGAAGAAGCTTGTGAAATCGCACCACACAGCCAAGTAAGCTGGGTGCAGTGGATGTTCCTGCACAACATATGGTGGAGTTGAACCCATACATAACAGTTCTGTGCTTTCATGGCACTGTGTAAAGTAAAATGCGCCTTGTCCATCCAAAGAATATTCTCTGGTCACATGTCATCCATCTCCATGTGTGCCAGAAAATGAAGGGCAAAGTCATGGCATTGTAGCCTAGCTTGGGGCTTCATTTGGTTTATATTCTCATTATTGCAGCAATACCAGTGAAAAATGCACTACAAAATCTTTTGAACTGTTGATCAGGGGAGAGACAATAGCTGTGACACAGCATGAACACCAGCTGTGGAATTTGAGGTGTCTGCTGCATGGTCGGCTGCAGCTACAGCAACTTTTTCAACAACTGCCAAGAGATTGGGCCGTCTCCCTCTCCCTGCTGCACCACCTAATTCACTTTTTTCTTCAAATTTCTTTATCATATTCTTAGTCCATTTATTGACATGAGATCATTTCACAGATGTTTCTGTTGGCAAAATACATGCAATGCAACACTGCTATTACTGTTGTTCTGATAAAACAGCTTTACCAGCAGTGCATAGACTTTCTTCTCATTACCCATTGTGTTTCATATGGAAATCTTCAATTTTCTCAACCCTGTACACCAACAAAAGGAATCAATACATGCTGCCAAGCAATCAACAGCATAATGACATCAAAACAGGAAACATTTCATCTTCTGAGTGCTTGCAGTGCTAAATTTTCACCTGGTGGCAGAGAGTGGAGCTCCTCCCCCCCCCCCCCCCCCCCCCCAGCATACTCCATGAGTGCACCAATTAATGAATGTGCCTATGATATTTCAGCATAGTGGGATATATACTGCCCGCACTACAGCACTCAGAACACTGTCATTTTAGTTATAACAACCCAGTATATCCCTGCTTCTGATGACGGCATATATAGTTATCAGTGTTGATTTGCTGTCAGTTCTGATGAGAATAATTCTATCACTGAACTGTTCGTAGTAAGTCACTGCCTGCAGCTCATGATATGATGGTTAGCATCAGTGCCTCTAGATCGCAGGGTCCTGAGTTTGGTGCCTATTTTAGTCAGAGATTTTCTTCACTAAGAAACTATGTGTTTGTGTTGTAGTAATCTTTTCATCTCCTGTTCATTGATTGGCATATTGCCAAAGTGATATCAAATAGAAAGACTTGCATGAGGTGGATGTGCAACCCTAGATGGGTGTCTCAGCCAGTAACACAATACTCTCTACCTTACCTTTCTACTCATTATGATGAATCCTATTACTATCACACCATTTTCTTCTGCTGTTGATTTTACCGTATATTCGTCTGACCAGAAATCGTTATCCTCTTTCCACTTTACTTCACAGCTCCCCATTGTATCTAGACTGAGCATTTGCATGTCCGTTTTCAGATTTTCTACTTTCTGTACTGCATTTGGACTTTATACATTCCACACTATGACTCTTAGAATGTTACACTTTCATTGGTTAATCAATCTTTTTCTCATGGTCACATCTCCTTAGTAACAAACAAGGTGGTGCAGTGGTTCGCATACTGGACTCGCATTCGGGAGGACAACAGTTTCAAACATACATCTGGCCATCCAGATTTAGGTTTTCTGTGAGTTCCCTAAATCACTCTTTGCAAATGCTGGGATGGTTCCTTTGAAAGGGCACAAGCAATTTCCTTCCCCATCCTTGACACAATGTAAGCATGTGCTCCATCTCTAATGACCAATGTCAACCTGTCATTAAACCCAATCTTCCTTCCTTTCCTTCCCCCTTGGCAACTCCCTCCCAGAGATCCAAATGGGGACTAATCCGGAATATTTTGTTATTGGAGAGATCATCATAACATTTCTTCACTTGCGGGGCATAGGTCCTGTGGATACATGTCTGTGTCTTTGCTGAAGTGGTTTCCATTGCCTTCTACATCCTCATGCTGCTGATCATTGCTGATTTTTCCACCTTTTAGGAGTAGTTTCCCATCTCAGGCACAAGAGGAAGTCCTATACTTCTTTCCTTTTCTCTGCCCTCTTTGAAAAGGCCATTGGCAGGACAAGGATGACTCCTTATGCCGGAAGTCTCCAGCCACCAATTGTAATGGTTTTCTTCAATAACATTCTTCAGGGTATCTGACCGCATCGTCATAATTAAAATGCGCCAACGTTTCGGCCAGCGTTGCAGCTAGCCTTCATCAGGGCCTTACGTTAACTGCTAAATGAACACACTTGATTCCTTAAATAGCTGCACGAGGAAACCGTGTCGTTACTTGATTGGCTGTAAAAGGAGGAGGAGGAGGGGTGAAAGGTATGCTTTATTGGTGTTTCCTTTATTATCTGTCATTGGCTGAAATAGCTGTTTTCTATTGGTCTTTATATTAATCCACCCCATTGGAGGAGACGGACGAATAGCGAACAGGTGACGGCTGTGACGTCACACTGTTTCCATGCTGTCCAGAAGCCGGCTGCGGCGTGCCATTGCTTTGTGTGCTCGCGACTACTACTGCGGCTCTCCGCCTGTCTGCATGGGCCGCCACGGCTCTGCCGCCGCTCCGTAGCCCTGCTATTGCAGGCAGCCAAGACCTCGGAAGCTTGTACCCGTCCTCTCTATTCATGTTGGCGGGTCTTTTGGCTATTTCTATCGCCTCTCTAATCTTTCTTTTGAAAGTGAGAGGCTGTTTCGTCAGGACGCGGGCTTCTTGAAAAAATATTGGTTTCCCGCACTCGTCTCGGTGTTCCGCCACTGCTGACTTAGTGTGTTGGTTCAGGCGGATATATCTTTCATGTTCCGAGAGCCTTGTGCTAATCGGACGTCCCGTCTCACCTATGTAGACTAATCCACACGCACAACCAATTTCATACACGCCAGCTGTGTGTAGTTTGTCAACTGCATCCTTGGTAGAACCGAGCATGTCTGATATTTTGTTTCTGCTTTGGAAAATTGGTTTGATGTCGGCTTTTCGTAGAATTTTGCCAGTACGTTCGGTGACCCCTTGTACATATGGTAACACTGCAATGCTCTGTGCCTCCTTCTCCTCTTCCCTATTAGTCTTCTCCCTTGTCGACATGGTGCTGTCTATCATCTGCTTCCCATAGCCATTAGTTCCGAAGATGGACCTGAGGCGTTCAAGTTCTGTCTTCAGATGTTCTTCGTCGCTTATCCTGTACGCTCTCTTCGTTAGCGTGTGCAGGGCGGACTTCTTCTGCGTGGGGTGATGGTGGGAGGAGGCGTGGAGGTACCTGTCCGTATTGGTTGGTTTCCCGTACACTTTGTGGCCAAGTTTACCATCAGGTTTTCGATAAACTTCCACGTCGAGAAAAGGCAGCACCCCATTCTTCTCTGTTCCCATTGTAAACTCAATTTTCCTATGCTGTTGGTTAAGGTGCTTGTGGAAGTTCTGTAACTCCTTCGGTACACCATATATCCTCTTCTCCGTGGGGCCAGATGACGAAAGTATCATCGACATAGCGAAGCCAACAATTTGGGCGTAATGGTGCGGACTGGAGGGCTGTTTCCTCAAATGCCTCCATGAAAATTTCTGCTGCGATAGGCGATAGGGGTGAGCCCATAGCTACACCGTCAGTTTGTTCATAAAATTGACCTCTCCACTTGAAATAGGTGGTCGTCAGACAGTGGCGCACAAGCTCACATATATCAGGTGCCACGCGTTCTTCTAGGATGTTCACAGTATCTGACACTGGGACATTCGTGAATAGGGATTTGACGTCGAAACTAACCATCAGATCTTGGTCCGTAACACGCATTTCCTTTAGGAGAGACACGAAGCGAGTGGAATCCTTAACGTAGGTCTCGGTTTGGTGCACTAGGTGTCGGAGCCTAGGTGCCAGTTCTTTCGCTAGGTAGTAGGTCGGCGAATTTATACTGTTTACTATGGGCCTTAAGGGGAAGTTGGTTTTGTGTACCTTCGGTACACCATATATCCTTGGTGCCTGTGTCACTTGCGGGATGAATCTTCTGGCCTTGTCGAAGTTGATTCTAGAGTGCTTGAGCAGTGCCTGCGTCGTTTTGATTACCTTGGCCGTCGGATCTCCCTGAAGTTTCTTGTAGATAGGTTCTGCGAGAATATCTTCCATTCTTTTGTTGTAATCAGTTGTGTCCAAGACTACAGTGGTGTTGCCCTTATCTGCCTGTACCACTACTAAGTGGGGGTTGTCCCTGAGTTCCTTGATGGCATGGTATTCCTCAGCGTTGATGTTTTGCTTCGGTGGCTTTGCTTTATTCAGAACTCTGACCGTTTCCTGCCGGATCTTCTCCGCCTCGGCCTGTGGCAGATGACGTACCGAAGCCTCTACAGATTCTATGATATCTTCTTTTGGAACTCGCTTAGGTGCGACTGCGAAATTCATCCCCTTGGCCAGAATTGCTGTGGTTGCTTCGCTCAAGGTGTGGCTGGAGAGGTTGACCACTGTCCGTCGCCTGTCCAGCGTCAATGTTTCGTCCGTGGCTTTCTGTTGTAGTTTGTCGTTCTTTCTCATCTGGCGGTTAGTAATACTATTGCTGGTCCTTGATGCTTGCTGAAAGGTTAACCTGTCGACTTTATCCCAGTTTTCATTCAGAATTTAAGCAGCTGCTGGGTTTGAACCTGCGACCTAGGATGTTTTGATTATTAGTCAAAGATACTACCCCTAGGCCACTGTGAAAACCTTCTTCTTTAAAAACAACAACAAATAAAAAAAGAACAGTGCTTCTACCACCTTGTATAAGGCTTGCTCATCTGTGTGCGAGATGGCGAGATGGCATGTATCTCCCCCTCCCTCTCCCCCCCCCCCCCCCCCCCCCAGCCACTTGTGAAAGACAAAAAAACCTTCAATGGTTCAAGTAGACCACTGGTTGAAACTTCAACCAAAAATTGTTTGTAGTAGTCCTCAGCCAGAGTACAAGCTAGCTGAAATATTAGGACAAATTTTTTATTTAGTGTCTTTATAGTTATGCTTTGGCAAGTGGGGGCATTTCAGAAATCATCTCCCAAGTATTGTGTGAATAGCAAGTGGACTGAAATGTGTAAAAAGATTGAGAAATGGTACTCCCTTAACCCAAACAACTACTGATGGACAAATGTCAAAATTTCCAAAATGCAAGATATCTTGTGAATGTCCAGTAGTGTGTGAGCTGAATGTCACCCTTAATTCAAGTTGTGGTGTAGTACTGGACAAAAACATTATACAAATCACACAGATAGAGGGGAGTTAGGAGCATCATTAAGAGATTTAACAGAAATTAAGAAAAGATGAGAACATTTATTTAGCTATCTTAGCTCTTTCACACAAGCATATGGAAGCTTGATATATTTGTATAGAAATATAAGGGGCATTCAATAAGAAATGAGCAGGAGGCATAATTACAGAAACCAGCACCTGTATGTTAGAAGTATACCCTGGCTGTTAAGACACTTGTCCCACTGTGACACAAGGTGGTGAATGGCTGTCTCATAAAATTCCTGGGGCTGCAATGTTAACCAGTTCTGTATGTACAGCTGGACGTCGTCGTCTGAGGTGAATCATTTGCCCTTCAGAGCCTTTTTAAGGGGACCAAAAATGGCGTAATCACAGGGAGAGAGGTCCAGACTTGGAGGGTGGCCGAGAACCTCCCATTTGAATTTCTGCAGGAGTGCCATGACTGTGTTGGCCGTATGAGGCTTTGCATTGTTGTGGAGCAGAATGACCCCACGGGTGAGAATGCCTGGTTGTTTTGATTTGATCGCTTGGCAAAGGGTGATCAAGGTTTGTGAGTAATTCTGGGCGTTCACTGTTGTCCCATGCTGCAGGAAGTGAATCAGAAGGGGGCCATCTTGGTCAAAGAACAACATCAGCATAACCTTTCCTGCACTTGTGTGGACGACGACTCCTAGCTGTACGTGGAGAACTGGTTAACATTGCAGCCCCGGGAATTTTATGAGACAGCCATTCACCGCCTTGTGTCTCAGTGGGATAAGTGTCTTAACAACCAGGGTCAACACTTCTAACGTACAGGTACTGGTTTTTGTAATTATGCCTCTGGTTTGTTTCTTTTTGAATGCCCCTTATACATACATGTGTCCAAATACCAGAAGTATGGTCATTCTGTGGTCACATGTAATGATAGTGTTACTTGGGGAAAATGTGACCAAGCCACACACAAGGCAGATTTGGAATTTCCCTTGCTGCCTAAGGGTATGTATTGTTTTGGATCAAATGCAGCTTGGAGCAGGTAGTGTTGTGTTTATATTGCAGAAAATAAGACCCAGGAAACCATACTGACTTAACATATGTCTTACACTGAAGCTGGCTACCTGAACTCCAGACTTGACTATATCATTAGCAGCAGCCCCGAAAACGTTTTATTTATTTATTTATTTATTTATTTATTTATAGTAGGGGAATCACCACATAAGGTAGTTTTAGGGTAAATTTGTGGCAGTGAATTGCAGCTGTGACCTTAAGTCAGGTGCCAGTTTGTTTAATTTTGTGCGACATGAAGTAGCAAAGTACATCAGGCTAACATAGGCATAACTGTTGCCAAAATGGTGTGCCCAGTGGGACTGCATGTAACTCATGCCACAAACTACCATCAAAACCATCACACAGGCACTAGCTTAATGTGTGTTAGTACATAACATGAAGAGGCACATTTGCAAAACATATGTGCTCTGCTGAGTATAAGTAGACGGTAACATCAGTTTCTTTAGTGTCACAACTCTCTTGGACAGTGGTGCTGCCACATGAAGCTTCTTATGGAGGACCACAGTTCCAGTCTGTGGCGGGACCATGGTTCGACCCTCTGAATTCGCAAGGGACTCGTAGCCAGTCTGCAACATGCCAGACCAGGCCTTGTTGACTCCTGCCTGGAGGTGAGGGATTTGTATCTTGGCTGCTGCAGGGGACACCCACTCACCATCATTTGCCTTCTGCCATTGTGGGGAGTGAGTTGACGTGATGCGAGTGCCACTTGTCACCGAAGGCTGGTGCACGGTCCTCATCAAAGAGCTCACTGCTGGGGTAGCGTACCTCACCAGGGCTGTCACAAGTGGGCCACAGGCAATGGAGCTGCATTCTCAGCAAAGCAGAGTGATCAAACCACTGAGTGAGTGGAATTTGATGTGAGTGGGATGAAGGACTTCTGTACTGCCTTAGACAAAGAAAAATAAAATGTTTATAGATTGTCACAGCATCTCTCTGCAGCCATGAGTTGCCCTGTGCCCCACCCCACAGCCTCCGCTCCAGCATTCCCGTACCTCTGGTTACTTCATCTGATGTCAGAGCAGTGTGTATCATCTTTGCAAAACGGCATTTGGATCCACTACATACATTATCTGCAAGAACCATTCAGATACAGCAGTCACAAGTGATGAACAGCTTTGCATGCTTTGTATTGAAATGTGTAGGAGGTAGAGGAAGTGCAGAGTTACATATGTGGCTTCTTTTCTTTTTTTTTTTCTTTTGACAATTCTCAAGTGCATGTGTTGAAATGTTAAAATATGTCTGACCTGTCTGTGATACGTCATTGTCAGAAAAACATATTTCTGAACTTATAGACCAGTTGCATAAGTGGTAAGATGAAGGAATTAATGTTGTTTTGTTCTGAATTGTATTTGAGTGGTTCACTACGTTAAGTGTGAGGAGTAATGGCATCTAGGTAGAGAGGTTTTTCTTTTTGTGGTTACGCAGTTTGTGATTTGGGATGTTGAAGGGTGCAAGCAGCAAAATGACAGAGTCAGGGGATGCAAAGCATATTGAAACAAGAGGCGATGCAGATTTTAACTTGAAAAGGTATCTCAATTAACAGCAGATAATACACATTTAAGTAATCACTTAGCAGCCAGGGGTGAGCAGCTGTTGTTGCCTTATGTGCCACAGCAGGAGATAGATCCTGCTGCCACAGGGCTGACTGTGCAATTTTTGGGTAGAGCCTCTGAGGGTGTGTGTTCTTTTGTAGAGGATCTACAGATGCCGGCTGTAATGAATGGTTGGACCTATAATCAGTTGTTGCACATCACTAAGTTGTGCTTAGCGGGAGAAGCTGAAACAAATGTGAGGTCTTCTGAGGTTTTAAGAAAGGCAATGGAGTTTGAACAGTTGAAGGAATGGTTGTTGCAGAGATAGAAGAAACAGAATAGCACATGGTACTTTTGGGAGACTTTGAGTATGATGGTAAAGAGGACAACGTAAACAGTGGAGAAATTTGCAAATAGGATAAGAGAGATGAATGAGTACACTTATGAATTGGGATTGGGACAGAGTGATGAGGCAAATAAGGTTCTGATACAAGAGGCTGAGCAGGGGCCACTGAGCACTGTGGATGTCTTTTTGAGGAGGTTGTCAGCAAATTAACCTAGAAAGGTGCGTGAAGATGTGCCCAGGGATTTGTACTCTGCTATTCAGTTGGGAAGTCAGTATGAGAAACAGACTTAGCAGTGGGGTAAGTTATATGCTGAAAGTGTTTTCTACTAGCATAAGGTGTTATACAGGATATGTGAGGAATCAGTGTCATCAGCTACCTGGGGATAGGGGTAGAGGTGGTAATCAGCAATATGGAGGATGGAGAGATGGACATGGCAATGTTAAGCAGTCGTTAAATGGCAGAAGGAGGAACCTGAGGTCCACCTAAAGAAGTTCCTGTTTAATTTCAATGCTATCAGTACATTTTTAGAGGTGGAATGTTCAGTAGTAGGATTTGTAAGAACCAGGAAATTTAAGTTTTCGTTGGACACAGGGGTGCATGTGTTTGTGGCTAGAAAGGACCTAGTAGGTCAAAGGAAATTGAACCCACCACATTACAGGTGGAGTGGATTAGGGGATGAGGAGGTCACTCCATTGGTGCCAGTGCAGGTAAATTTTTAAATTTAGAATGTTCAGTTTGATCAGTGCAGTTGTATCACTTGGCCGGCCGCGGTGGCCAAGCGGTTCTAGGTGCTCAGTCCGGAACCGCACGACTGCTGCGGTCGCAGGCTCGAATCCTGCCTCGGGCATGGATGTGTGTGATGTCCTTAGGTTAGGTTAGGTTTAAGTAGTTCTAAGTTCTAGGGGACTGATGACCTCAGAAGTTAAGTCCCATAGTGCTCAGAGCCATTTGAACCATTTTTTTGTATCACTTGTGAGCGAAGGCTATGACATGATTCTGGTGGTAGATTTCTTGTTTCAGAGTCATGTCAAAATTGACTATGGAGAGAAACTGTGGAGCTTAGCCAAATGTTATTTCAGCAAGGGGAAACTGTTGTCAATGAAGTACCATTGCAAGGGGCATTCATCGTAATGAACAAATCCATTGAACTGCATACATCATGCCAATTTGCATGATTTTGCGTCTAGGGGCACCAAGAAGTCACTTTGGGTGAATGTGGAGTCAAGTCTATCTGTGGGTACAGTGTGTATTGTCGCAGCATTAGAAGAAAGTGATGCAGTATTGTACATGTATAGGAGGGGGAACAGCAGGTGAGTAGTACCTGTGAACATGGATAATTATAGAGCCATAGAAGTGAATGAGAAAAAGGGATATTTACAGTGAATTTAGATGTTCCAGTTGAGGAGGATTGGTGCACGAGGGTTGTCCATAATGAACAACCACAAGCTGCTGATTGAACTGCATTACGTAAGAAAATTGAGCATTTGAAGGGCGTGGAGGAGGAGCAGATGGAAGAATTGTTATGGGAATCTGAGGATGAGTGTTTCCACAAGAGCCGGTACCAGCAGCTCCAGTAGTTCAGCATAGAATATCAGTGGGGAAGGAGGCACAAGTTTACTGTAAACCCTATTGTATATCATGTATTTGCAACTAATAGTAGTGGATTTTATTAACCATCAGCTATCTGATGGTATAACAGAACATAGTAAGACTTCTTGGGGAACCGGAAATGTGGTTGTGACAAAAAAATCTGTGGATCGGACATGGAAATAGAAATTCTGCTGTGACTATAATTCTCTCAACAGCAGGACAGTAATGGATTTGTACCCTATTCCTAATATACCTGAGACTTTGGATCACTTGGGATGATGCCAGTACTTTTTGACCATGGATCTGACAACTGGTTATCATCAGTTAGAAGTGGCTCCAGAGGGCCATCTGAAAACTGCAGTCTCCATGCCCAGAGGCCATAACCAACATAGAAGGATACCATTTGGTCTAAAGAATGCTCCTGCAACATTTCAAAGATTGTTGGACAGTGTGTTGAGGTGTTTGAAACCAAAGCAGCGTCTCATACACCTAGACAACATCACGGTATTTTGAGTAGCATGGAACAGCATAGGCAGTGTCTAAGTGAAGTGTTTAACAGCTTTTGAGTGGCACAATTGATGTGTCTGGAGAAGTGTCATTTTGTGTTGGAGGAAATGAGGTATTTGGGCCATATTACTGGTAAAGACAGAATGCAGACTGAGGTTGGTACAGAACCAAAAACAATTAAAGTAGTTCAGTCCTTTCTTGGACTCTCAAATTTCTATAGAAAATTTGTGAAGGGATCTGCCGACATAGCACGATTGTTGACACAGTTGTTATGAAAAGGTGTGAACTTTGAGTGGATGGGGGAGTGTTGGTAAGCATTTGACAAATAGAAGGAAGTGTTGACATCGAGTCTGGTCCTAGTTTCCCCAGATTTTGAGAAGGAGATTATTCTGGCCTGTGCTGCATCTAATCAGGAACTAGGGTGTGTTTTTAGCCAAGGAACTGATGGAAAGGTGTTGACAATGAGTCCGGTCCTTGTTTTCCTAGATTTCAAGGAGGAGATTATTCTGGCATGTGATGCATATAATCAGAAATTGGTGGAAAGGAGCATCCTGTGGCCTATGTGTCAAGAGAGTTGAATACAGTGTAAAAGAATTACTCAACGACAGAGAGGGAAATGTTTAGTGTGGTTTATGGGGTTATGTATTTTAAGTGTTATTTGTATAGGAGAAAACACTGTGTGGTAACAGACCAAGCCACTTTGAAATGGTTATTGGGACTAAAAGATCCATCTAATAGACATGCAAGATGGGCTTTGAGGCTTAGTGAGTTTGACTATGAAGTCCCACACAAGCCAGGGAAAAAGCATGATAATGTGGACTCACTAAATAGAAATGTTGCAATGGCAAAAATCTTGGGTCGCAATCTTGCAGTATGGCGGAAAATGCAGAACACTGACGTTGATTGTAAGCAGTACTGCACACAGCCACAGTGTAGCATGCATGATGGTCTTCTGTGCTGAGAAACGAGGTTAGGACCATGAGTAGTGGTGCCATCAAAGTTGAAGGAGGACGTATTAAGGGAAGTGCAAGGTCATGTATTGTCTGGTCATGGTGCATGTAGGTCAATAAATAGGAGAGTGGTCCTGATGAAAGGGAAAGAGGAATGACATATACCATTAAGTGAAGGAGTGACTTGAGTTGCAAACAGATATAACTGCAGAGATTACCAAGAGTATCAAACACATTTTCTATGTTGCTGATTAATGTCACGGACCATTAAGTCGAACACCAGCAGGAAACATGAATCTGGTCCAGGAGGGCAAAGGTGGTGTTCTGGTTTTTCATCAGTTGACAGTTTGTGGAAGAAGATAGCCCATACTGCCTGCTTCATTTTCAACAAATCCTCAGTATTATTTCTAATGGACATCCCATAATACTGCTGTAGTTCATCAACCATTTTGTCTGTCGGCCTGCCTCTTATGGTTTTACCATCAGAAAGATTCTTGTCTCTCAAACTTTGTTTCAACTTCCTCAACCTAGTGCCCATCCTCTTCTGGACATGACCAACACAGCAATCCACAGACTTCTTTATAAAAATTACTGATTTGCACATAAAAATTTTAACATTTTCAACCAGTGTAAATTATATTTAAAAATAAAATAAAATACTTCCAATGTGAGTTTATAAGTGATATAGGAAAATTGCAAATTTTATAATGAGGTAAAAAGCTGAAAATGTGGGGAAAAATTCCATTCTAACTCCCCTTCAGTTTGGTAATGGAACCTAGCAAGCAAAACCTACCATTTTACTATCACATGGCATCGGTGGAGGTAAAGACTGGCCAAGCATAAGTATACATTCTGTTTCAGTTTCCAGTAATGGGGAAGCATGCAAAATTCCAGTGCTATTCCATCTATCTGTACCCAGTAAAGTGAGGGGCTTTGAAGAAGTTCATGGTAGTGAGGATTGGGGGGGGGGTGTTACTAATCTCAGCAGATAAAGAAAGATAACTGTGTATCCAACCAGGATGATACACTTTGAACCAAATGCATGTGTGGTGCAATTGTTTCTAGCCAGGCAACATGAGATAGAAAGCACTAGGAGTATAGTGAAACCCAAGCTGAGTCTACAGCGAGTCAGCTTGGATTGGGTTTACTCCATTTACAGACGTCTGGTGGTAGTAGCAAGCTGCTATCAGCAGGGTGGATTCATGGAAGCTAGATGCATCAAACTTAGAGGAAGTAGAATACTGATTAATGGGACGATATGCAAGACCCACTTTTCATCTACCAGCACCAACTGAACATCACACAACTGCAACTGTTCTGGGCAAAGGCAACAGGATTTTTGTCCAAATGAAATATAACCTTTCTGTATGCCGAGCAAAAGGAGCACATCTCAACCGAGCAGCTGATGCAGTATGTCACGCTTTCTACATCTACATCTACATCTACATCTACATTTACATTTATACTCCGCAAGCCACCCAACGGTGTGTGGCGGAGGGCACTTTACGTGCCACTGTCATTACCTCCCTTTCCTGTTCCAGTCGCGTATGGTTCGCGGGAAGAACGACTGTCTGAAAGCCTCTGTGCGCGCTCTTATCTCTCTAATTTTACATTCGTGATCTCCTTGGGAGGTATAAGTAGGGGGAAGCAATATATTCGATACCTCATCCAGAAACGCACCCTCTCGAAACCTGGTGAGCAAGCTACACCGCGATGCACAGCGCCTCTCTTGCAGAGTCTGCCACTTGAGTTTGTTAAACATCTCCATAACGCTATCACGGTTACCAAATAACCCTGTGACAAAATGCGCTGCTCTTCTTTGGATCTTATCTATCTCCTCCGTCAACCCGATCTGGTACGGATCCCACACTGATGAGCAATACTCAAGTATAGGTCGAATGAGTTTTTTGTAAGCCACCTCCTTTGTTGATGGACTACATTTTCTAAGGACTCTCCCAATGAATCTCAACCTGGTACCCCGCCTTACCAACAATTAATTTTATATGATCATTCCACTTCAAATCGTTCCACACGCATACTCCCAGATATTTTACAGTAGTAACTGGTACCAGTGTTTGTTCCGCTATCATATAATCATACAATAAAGGATCCTTCTTTCTATGTATTCGCAATACATTACATTTGTCCATGTTAAGGGTCAGTTGCCACTCCCTGCACCAAGTGCCTATCCGCTGCAGATCTTCCTGCATTTCACTACAATTTTCTAATGCTGCAACTTCTTTGTATACTACAGCATCATCTGCGAAAAGCCGCATGGAACTTCCGACACTATCTACTAGGTCATTTATATATATTGTGAAAAGCAATGGTCCCACAACACTCCCCTGTGGCACGCCAGGGGTTTTTTAACGTCTGTAGACGTCTCTCCATTGATAACAACATGCTGTGTTCTGTTTGCTAAAAACTCTTCAATCCAGCCACACAGCTGGTCTGATATTCTGTAGGCTCTTACTTTGTTTATCAGGCGACAGTGCGGAACTGTATCGAACGCCTTCCGGAAGTCAAGAAAAATAGCATCTACCTGGGAGCCTGTATCTAATATTTTCTGGGTCTCATGAACAAATAAAGCGAGTTGGGTCTCACACGATCGCTGTTTCCGGAATCCATGTTGATTCCTACATAGTAGATTCTGGGTTTCCAAAAATGACATGATACTCGAGCAAAAAACATGTTTTAAAATTCTACAACAGATCGACGTCAGAGATATAGGTCTATACTTTTGCGCATCTGCTCGACGACCCTTCTTGAAGACTGGGACTACCTGTGCTCTTTTCCAATCGTTTGGAACCTTCCGTTCCTCTAGAGACTTGCGGTACACGGCTGTTAGAAGGGGGGCAAGTTCTTTCGCGTACTCTGTGTAGAATCGAATTGGTATCCCGTCAGGTCCAGTGGACTTTCTTCTGTAGAGTGATTCCAGTTGTTTTTCTATTCCTTGGACACTTATTTCGATGTCAGCCATTTTTTCGTTTGTGCGAGGATTTAGAGAAGGAACTGCAGTGCAGTCTTCCTCTGTGAAACAGCTTTGGAAAAAGGTGTTTAGTATTTCAGCTTTACGCATGTCATCCCCTGTTTCAATGCCATCATCATCCTGGAGTGTCTGGATATGCTGTTTCGAGCCACTTACTGATTTAACGTAAGACCAGAACTTCCTAGGATTTTCTGTCAAGTTGGTACATAGAATTTTACTTTCGAATTCACTGAACGCTTCACGCATAGCCCTCCTTACGCTAACTTTGACATCATTTAGTTTCTGTTTGTCTGAGAGGTTTTGGCTGCGTTTAAACTTGGAGTGAAGCTCTCTTTGCTTTCGCAGTAGTTTCCTAACTTTGTTGTTGTACCACGGTGGGTTTTTCCCGTCCCTCACAGTTTTACTCGGCACGTACCTGTCTAAAACGCATTTTACGATTGCCTTCAACTTTTTCCATAAACACTCAACATTGTCAGTGTCAGAACAGAAATTTTCGTTTTGATCTGTTAGGTAGTCTGAAATCTGCCTTCTATTACTCTTGCTAAACAGATAAACCTTCCTCCCTTTTTTTATATTCCTATCAACTTCCATATTCAGGGATTCTGCAACGGCCTTATGATCACTGATTCCCTGTTCTGCACATACAGAGTCGAAAAGTTTGGGTCTGTTTGTTATCAGTAGGTCCAAGATGTTATCTCCACGAGTCGGTTCTCTGTTTAATTGCTCGAGGTAATTTTCGGATAGTGCACTCAGTATAATGTCACTCGATGCTCTGTCCCTACCACCCGTCCTAAACATCTGAGTGTCCCAGTCTATATCTGGTAAATTGAAATCTCCACCTAAGACTATAACATGCTGAGAAAATTTATGTGAAATGTATTCCAAATTTTCTCTCAGTTGTTCTGCCACTAATGCTGCTGAGTCGGGAGGTCGGTAAAAGGAGCCAATTATTAACCTAGCTCAGTTGTTGAGTGTAACCTCCACCCATAATAATTCACAGGAACCATCCACTTCTATTTCACTACAGGATAAACTACTAACAGCGACGAACACTCCACCACCGGTTGCATGCAATCTATCCTTTCTAAACACCGTCTGTACCTTTGTAAAAATTTCGGCAGAATTTATCTCTGGCTTCAGCCAGCTTTCTGTACCTATAACGATTTCCGCTTCGGTGCTTTCTATCAGCACTTGAAGTTCCGGTACTTTACCAACGCAGCTTCGACAGTTTACAATTACAATACCGATTGCTGCTTGGTCCCCGCATGTCCTGACTTTGCCCTGCACCCGTTGAGGCTGTTTCCCTTTCTGTACTTGCCCAAGGCCATCTAACCTAAAAAACCGCACAGCCCACGCCACACAACCCCTGCTACCCGTGTAGCCACTTGTTGCGTGTAGTGGACTCCTGACCTATCCAGCAGAACCCGAAACCCCACCATCCTATGGCGCAAGTCGAGTAATTTGCAGCCCACACGGTCGCAGAACCGTCTCAGCCTCTGATTCAGACGCTCCACTCGGCTCTGTACCAAAGGTCCGCAGTCAGTCCTGTCGACGATGCTGCAGATGGTGAGCTCTGCTTTCATCCCACTAGCAAGACTGGCAGTCTTCACCAAATCAGATAGCCGCCGGAAGACAGAGAGGATTTCCTCCGATCCATAGTGACACACATCATTGGTGCCGACATGAGTGACCACCTGCAGATGGGTGCACCCTGCACCCTTCATGGCATCCGGAAGGAACCTTTCCACATCTGGAATGACTCCCCCCGGTATGCACACGGAGTGCACATTGGTTTTCTTCCCCTCTCTTGCTGCCATATCCCTAAGGGGCCCCATTACTCGCCTGACGTCGGAGCTCCCAACTACCAGTAAGCCCACCCTCTGCAACCGCCCAGGTCTTGCAGATTGAGGGGCAACCTCTGGAACAGGACAAGCAGCCATGTCAGGCCGAAGATCAGTATCAGCCTGAGACAGAGCCTGAAACCGGTTCGTCAGACAAACTGCAGAGGCCTTCCGTTCAGCCCTCCGGAATGTCTTTCGCCCCCTGCCACACCTTGAGACGACCTCCCACTCTACCACAGGTGAGGGATCAGCCTCAATGCGGGCAGTATCCCGGGCAACCACAGTCGTAGTCCTATCGGGGGATGTGTGGGACGAGCTGGCCGTCCCTGACAAACCCCCATCCGGACCCCCACAGTGATGCCCATTGGCAACAGCCTCAAGCTGTGTGACCAAAGCCAACACTGCCTGAAGCTGGCAGCGAAGGGATGCCAACTCAGCCTGCATCCGAACACAGCAGTTGCAGTCCCTATCCATGCTAAAAACTGTTGTGCAAAGAACGTCTGAACTAATCTACAGAGAGCGCAAACAAATCGACACAAAATTTAAACGGTTATTAAAATACAAGATTGCCTAGTAAATGCAGTAATGCTGCTACTTGCGCACTGCTGACACACTGCTCGGCGGCAGAAGGAGACTACGTGATTTTACACTATTCAGATACTAAAACGCAATGCTACAACTCTCAAATACTATAATACGCCCAAAATTTATGAATTAAACAATGCAAGTACCAAAAACACGCAGAGAAATAAAGAATTAAACTATGTAACAAATGAGTGAGCTAGGAGTATACGACTTGCTGCTGCAGCTGCTTATCCAACGGCGGCAGGGAGCACTTCACAGAGAAGCACAGCACTGGGTAACAGACGTGAGTGCCACTGTGCTGTGTGTCATAGCAGCAGCCCCCCCCCCCCCCTCTCTCTCTCTCTCTCTCTCTCTCTCTCTCTCTCTCTCTCCATCTGAACAGGCCTCGGAAGGCCCAATGGTACTGACCAGCCGCCGTGTCATCCTCAGCCCACAGACATCATGGGATGCAGATATGGAGGGCCATACGGTCAGCACACCACCGTCCTGGCCGTATGTCAGTTTATGAGACTGGAGCCGCTACTTCTCAATCAAGTAGCTCCTCAGTTTGCTTCACAAGGACTGAGTGCACCCCACTTGCCAACAGCAGTTGGCAGACCAGATGGTCACCCATCCAAGTGCTAGCCCAGCCTGACAGCACTTAACTTCGATGATCTGTCGGGAACCAATGCTACCACTCTGGCAAGACTGTTGGCCATAGAGCAGCCCCACCTCTGTTATATTTCCTTTTCATTCTTATAAGGCAGGAAGCCAGCAAACAAAAGGTACCATGAGTGCTACAAATCCCAGCAGATTGGATATAAAGACTGTGAGAGGAGAAGGGAACTCTGAAATTCTTGGTGTCTAGTGCTTAAGTAACAGTGGAACATTAGGAGTCAAGCACATGTGGATGATGCAAAATGTGTGGAGTACCACAAAATAACATATTTTATTATGATCACTTGTAGAAGACATGTAATAGATTAGACTGTGCTTAAGAGAAGTTCCTGTAACTGAGGAGCGTGTACAGCAGTTAGAGGTTGACCTGGGAACTGGGCCTTCCCAGGGGAGAAAACAATGTAGTGGCATCACCACATAAGGCAATTTCAGTGTGAATTTGTGAGAGGGGATTACAGCCGTAATAGTAAGTCAAGTGTGGGCTTGTTGATAATAACTTTGTGCAACGTGAAGTAGCAAATTGCATTGGGCTGCCGTTGGCACAAAGGTGTGCTCAGTGAGATTGTGAATAACTCTTGCCACAAGCCACCATCAAAACCAGCACACTGGCACTAACCTACTGTGTGTCAGAACGTAACTTTATGAGACACATTCACAAAACATAGGGAAACAGCTGAGTATAAATAGGGGGCGGTCAAGTAATACCACCGTCTTTAGAGTCACAGATCTCTTGGAGAATGGTGCTTTGCTACACCAGTGGCCACATGAAGCTTCCAATGGAGGACCACAGTTCCAGTCTGTGGTGGGGCCACAGATCTACTCCCTGAATATTCACAAGCAACTCAGAGCCAGTCAGCAGCAGGCCAGACCAGGCTTTTCAGTAGCACAGTTTACTCCTGCTCAGAGGCAGGAGGGGGTGGGGGAGGGTCACATCTCAGCTGCTGCAGGGGACAACCACTCAGTAGCACCCGCCTTCTGCCATCATGAGGAGTGGGTCAATATGCGATGTGGCGCAAGTGCCACTTGTCACAGGAGGTCGGAGTATGCCCATCATCGAAGCGTTTGTGGCTGGGTAGCATGCCTCTCCATGACTGTCACAACTGGGTCACAGGCAACGGGGTTGCATCCTTGGCAAAGCAGAGCAACCAAACTGCTGAGTAAGCGGTATTCAACATGAGCGGGACAACAGATACTTGTAACACCTGAGGCAAAGGAAAATAAAATGTTTACAGATTGCCACAGTGTCTCTTTGCAGCTGTGAGCTGCTCTGTGTCCCATTCCATAGCCTTCACTTCAGCATCCCCATACCTCTGGTGACTTCATTATGTATTTTTCATATGTACTTGTATCCTTTAATATGACAACTGGTCTATAAGACCAGAAATATGTTTTTTTGATGATGACATGTCACAGACAGGTCTGACATATTTTTGCATTTCAACATGCACATGAAGAATGGCTTCAAAGGCCGAAATCATGATTGTGTGAAATAAATAAGCAAATTAACAGTCAGATGGTGGAAATTGCTTTCAAAATTTTTATTGACATCTTTCATTGCAGAAAAATTGTTGTAATACAAGATAGGAGAGACACACTCACGGAAATATAAGCAACAGAATGGTGTCCATCAAAGAAGTGTTTTAAGTCTTATCCTATTCATCACTCATGTAGACTGCATAACCAGCACAGTGAAGTGTTCTATACAACTTGTCAATTGCATATGATATTCCAAAGACTGGAGGAGTGGGAACAAAATACAGTATAGATTTTTCATTTTCAAAAAAATATTAACTGTGTGTGTCCGTGTTAATCCTGACTGTCGTAAATGTAATGAACTAGAACTACATTGCCAGAAAAGAAATTAGTACACCCTTTTAGAGGTTTCCAGTTCACTCTGTATTTATTGTTGCAACAGTGCATATGAAGTACATGAAATGATTACATTTACAGATCAATAGTACAAGTGGTTCTGACATACTATATATTAATCCGTGCTGAAACATACATATTAGTATGTGGTATGTGGTGTAGCCTCCACAGGCAACAATGCAGGTGCTGACTCTGGCATCTAGTTAATCAAACCTAAAGCGAATACTGCCCTGCGATATGTTATTCCATCCTGCTCGACTTATTTATGTCGTTCTGTAAGAGTTGTTGGTTCCCAAGTCATACGAATCACTTATCATCATATCTTACACATGCTCAACTGGAGACAAGTCTGGAGATCGTGCCGGCCTAGCAACTTGTTGCACATCTTGCAGAGCACATAGAGTCTCACAGGCAGTGGGTGGGCAAGCATTATTCTGTTGGAATGACATATCACCATCCTGTTGCAAGAATGGCAAAAGAACTTGTCTAACAACTTCTGCATGTACTAAGTGCTGGTTAGTGTCCCTTCCAGAAACACCAAGATGAACATGAGTTGCATCCTATTGCACTCCAAGCCATATGGCTTGGGATGGGGCCAGGCTGTTTTGGACAAATGCATTCTACAAGACAGCACTCACCAGACCTAAGTTGTACATGCAAACGACCATCACTTGCATACAGGCAAAACCTGCTTTCATCACTGAAGGCCATGGATGCCATTCCATCTTCCAAGTGATTCGGTGATGGCACTAGACAAGCCGTGCATGTTGATGCTGTGGTGTGAGTGGAAGACAGGTTAGAGGTATGCGTGCTCATAGTCCCATTGCTAGTAACTGGCTTGCAACAGGTTATGTTGACATGTCTGGGCTCACAAGCCCTCTTTGTCTGTCCTGTGATAACTATATGATCTGCCACAGCTACCCTTACAATATGACGATCCTGGCAGGCGTCTGTGCTTCGTGGACATCCGGAACGTCGTCTACAGCATTGAAAATTTTCATGTGACCACTGATACCAGCATCGTTGCACAACTGATGCAGCATATCCGACTTGTGTCATAATTCTCTGAAATGAAGGGCCACATTTTGACTCCTTTCAAACACATTCAGGTTGGTTGTAGGAAACATGAGTGTGTCTCCATGGCACGGGTGCCTGCTTACTTCAATTTGCACCACACTGAGTCCTGCTATGTAGTGGGAAGCCATCAGAAGAACAAGCATTCTGAACAACCATTAGTTCAATGATTAATGTTGTGGTGACTGTTAGAAATGATCATTCTCATTCCGGCTCCCACCAAGTGCGAAGTGCATGCTCTAATTCGCTTCCTAAATGCTAACAACATGAATGCTGCTCTGATTCATCACAAAATTGTTTCAGTTTATGGAGAGGCCATAATGTCAAGGCAGCATGTAATGAAATGGGTACAGAATTTCAATTTTGGAAGGACGGAAATTCACAATGAAGACAGAAGCGGAAGGCCGTCTGTTGTGACTGATGATGTGGTGCAGAAAATTGAAGAACATCTTCTCTCAGATTGCTGTTTAACAATGGACGATCTGCATGCAGTTTTTCCAAAGATTTCATGAACAGTTGTTCATGAAATCATAACTGATCAAGTAAATTATCACATGTTGTCTGCACTTACCAAATTGATGCCGGTTGCGAATTTCTTGATTGTCTTGAGACTGAAGGCGAGGCTTTTCTCAACTCTATAGTGACAGGAGATGAAACCTGGGCTTATCACCGTACTCCAGACAGCAAACAACCATCAATGCAGTGGCACTATACTCATTCTCCTTCAGCCAAAAACTTCAAAATTCAGTGAACAGTGAGAAAAATCATGGTGTCAGTGCTTTGGGACAGAAAGCGGTTCTGCTCATTAATTTTCTGGAAAGAAGTGAAACAATAAATGCTGAAAGATACTGTAAGCCATACAAAACAAACATCACGGGATATTGACAATGGATGCCTGTTTCCTTCGTGACAACACACATCTGCACACCAGTCACGCAACACAAGAGTTGTTGACTTCGTTTGGTTGGGATGTTTTAAGGCAGCCCTGTCACAGCACCAATCTCACATCTAGTGACTATCATCTGTTTATGAAATTAAAGGAACACCTTCATGGAAAACACTTTTCCGATGACAATACGGTGAAAATGAAAGTGAAGGACTGGCTGAAAAAGATGGTGGGATATGTCTATGACACAGGAATATAAAAACTCATCCCACGGATGACAAAAGGTATTGAGGTAAATGGTGATTATGAGGAAAAGTAATGCAAGACCTACACGAAAATGCATGATTTTTTTTTTCTTTTTGTTGACAGTGTATGTTTCAGTTAACACCATACTCTATTTCAATGATTCAGTCTGGTTCCTGTGGGTCTTATATTTGACACAAGGCAAACATAGTTGCCACAACTACAGATCCTTAAAATATGAGCACTTAAATGCATCAATAGGCAGATGTGAGATTCAGACAGGTCTTGTCTATCTGTAAACCACACATAAGCCATAAGCCATTAGGAACCCATGTAAAACAGTTAAAGATAGAGAATTATTTTAGTACATATTAAGATTCTCAAACTGTCCTGGAACAGAGCCACATTGGCTGTTTGAGGGCAAACATACAATTTAAATCACTTTTGGACAACTTGCTACTCCCAGTTTTCTGTCAACATGCATTCTGTGGGATTACATGTGTTTCAAGTTAGGTGTATGATTTTTGGCAGACCACTGCATCTGCTTGACTTGTGAATCAAACTTTCAGTTCTCGTTGGACATATACTAAAACAGTCTCTCTGTTTTGGCATGAGTTAATAGCGAATGTATATTTGTAAGTTGTGAATAAATTTTGGTTCTCACTTATCATTCTTATGTGTATTATTTCATGATCACGTGTCTTCATGCTCATCTGTATATCATGACCCCATGAACTAAGCATCTCCAACCCCAATGGTTACCAGTGGGTCATTCCATGTCAAGTGTCCCAGTTTAGAAGATGATCGCAGCTCAGCCACCTTGGTTGAGGTGTTAGAGCCATTTTTGTGAAGACCACTTTAACAGAGACCAAAAAGTCATGAAGAAATTGTCATGTTTGACTTTCCACTGTTCCTAATGTAAAAGAGCTAGACTCTTGCTTCTGGGTATAGTGGTACAACTTTGTGTGCTCTAAACACAAATGTTGAAAGTAGAATTCAGAAAGCAATGCATTTGGCATAATCTCAATTCAAAGTGGGCAACAAATCATATCACGAGAAATTTTCCCCATAGTTTAATGAGGCATAAGTAGCGGAGAAAGTGCACTATGGACCTGGTCTTTTGCCAAACTACTGTCTGTCTGGGTGCTTAGTATATCACAAATTTTGGTCTAACTTGTGTGTTTAATTATTGTGCTACAATCCTGTAAATTTGCTAAAAAACATGAATGTATCAAAATATACCTGTGTGCAAAGTCATGTATCTCAAAATGGACACCTATCACACTAAATTCATTAACATCATTCAACAGAGCACATTTCATTCTATTAGAAAAAACTTATTTTCATTTTTTGTTTTGTTTCTTTCATTCAACAAAAGCTTCTTGTTCTCTGGATAAATGCTCAATATGTGGCTTCAAATTCTGATTCAAGACATAGAACAAAATATTGCTTGTGAGGGATATGAAACCATTAGTTCGGTATTTGGAGCAGTTCCTGATTGATCCTGTCTTATGTGTGGGGATGAAGAGAGACTTTGACTCCCCTATTTCTCATATTCTTGAACACAATTGACGCAGCACATCAGTGCCCTCCTGTCCAATTTCTTTGATTACCTTCCAAGATATACTGTCTAGACCAGCAGAGTTATAGTTCTTCAAAGTTGAAAGCTGTTCTCTGTTTCACTGCATAAGATTGTAGGTTGTGATGTAAGTTGCTTTCTGTACTGTTGCTAATTCCAGAATACATTTTTTTTTTACAGCACTGCTTCCACCTCACAGTTTTGTCTTCTTCGTCTCCAACAGGGTTCCATTCTCATCTTCTTTCTTCTACCACTGACATATGAGTATTAAATTTACTGGTGATGCTGTAGAGTTTCTTGATGAGTTCATGTAGTTGATTGTAATTATGATGATGTTCTGTCTCATCACACAAACCATTAATGAAGTGTGACCTGTCATTTCTGCAATTCTGTTGCATTTCTTTGCACAATTTCTTATATCTGTCTTGACCCTGGGTAGTGTGGATACTAGTTTTCTTCAGATTGATTCTCTCTTCAATTAACTTAACTGTGCACTGTGATGTCCAGGGATGTTTTTCACATTGCAGTTGTTCTGATGTTGTAAGTGACAAGGAAATGACCTCCTTTCTTAGGTCTGATGTTTGTGATGCTGGTGCATCCTTATCAAGACTGATTTTGTGGAGTTTTGGTCTTACAAGCTCACCAAATTCACAAAGACACTCCTTGTTTGTGAGTCTTAGTAATTTAAGCTTAATCACATTTTCATGGACAGAAGATTATGACCACTTCCACAGTCAGCTCCAGGGAAGGTCTTACAGTCCAAGACCAGTCTTCCAATATCTTCGCAGTAGGATGAAGTTAGCAGTTTCTAAATGTATTACCTATAATAATTATAATAATAAAGGGAAAAATATAATTATAAGATCTATAAAATCTGTTACCAGGTGATATCCAAGTGCACAATCATGTTGAGTGATGTAGCAGAGTGTTACAGACAGCCAGTTCGTTAGTCACATGGAAGTTTAGCAAGTACCTCCCTCGGTTATTTCTCTCAGCCAGACCATAATGTCCAAGCAGTGGTTTTAAGTGTGTGTCTTGGGTAGTATCTCCAATTTTAGCAAATCTCCTGAACTATTGTCTGTTCTTTGCAAGGGATCTTACTAAGGACTTGTTCCAATTATTCACAGAATTTGTCTGTCTCCTCATCCAACTCTGCAGCACAGGTCTGAATGATGTGTTTACATGGAGAAGCATTTAATTGACCCTGTCATAAATGGGTTAATAACCAATAACACAGGTGTTCAGGTGTTGAGAAACAACTATTGCAACACCATTTCTGCTTTGGTCACTACTTTACGAGAAGTACACAATGTGCTTTCCTTGGGTCATGAAGTAGTCACTTCCTCTCCAGTGAGGCCTAGAACATACAGGTCACTCATGTTATATATATATATAACACCTTAATAAGTTTAATTACAGTTTGTATACTTAATAATTGAGATGTACTTAACTTTGAATGCTGTGAGGTCTTCGACAGTGTTGAGTTATATACAAGGAGACTAATGTTCTTGATAGAAATAAACGGTCTTGAATGCCGATACAATCAGATAGTCTCTGGTAACTGGTAATGTTTAGTAATGTCAGATTAAGTTGATGCATTTTCCTTACTGCAGTCTTCTGTTCAAATGGCTCTGAGCACTATGGGACTTAACATCTGAGGTCATCAGTCCCCTAGATCTTAGAACTACTTAAACCTAACTAACCTAAGGACATCACACACATCCATGCCTGAGGCAGGATTCGAACCTGCAACTGTAGCGGTCACGCAGTTACAGACTCAAGTGCCTAGAACCGCTTGGCCACAATGGCCGGCTGCAGTCTTCCATACTCAGATTGATACGTTCTGTACATGTACTTAGTCTGGGGTAAAGGTCTGAGTGCGGCTGCTTTAAACAACGCAATGGCCAATTAAGAGTCATAGGCTGTGAGGTCATGTGAATTCAACATCCTCGGGTTTCATATATATGTGGTGCCCCCCCATCAGAGACAGCAAGTTGTGAAGAGCAAACTCCCTGACAGCAAGCTGGTGGGAGATTTAAATGTGCCATCTCCCACATAGCTGGGTGCGGCACACTGGGTGCAGTCAATACGGATTCCATCGTTACTGCAAGTGCTCTCCTCTGCTATGACATCATTCACTTGTTGGCTAATGAAGTCCTTCATAATTGGCTGTAAATGTCGAGGTATGTGATACTGTTGTTGTGGTTTTCAGTCCAGAGACTGGTTTGATGCAGCTCTCCATGCTACTCTATCATGTGCAAGCTGCTTCTTCTCCAAGTACCTACTGCAACCAATATCCTTCTTAATCTGCTTTGTGTCTTCATCTCTTGGTCTCCGTCTCACAATTTTTACCCTCCACACTCTCCACCAATACTAAATTGGCGATACCTTGATGCCTCAGAACATATCCTACCAACCAGTCCCTTCTTCTAGACAAGTTTTGCCACAAATTCCTCTTCTCCCAAATTCTATTCAGTACCTTCTCATTAGCTATGTGATCTACCCATCTAATCTTCAGCATTCTTCCGTCCCACAACATTTCTAAAGCTTCTATTCTCTTCTTGTTAAAGTATTTATTGTCCATGTTTCACTTCCATATGTGGCTACATTCCATACAAATACTTTCAGAAAACACTTCCTGACACTTAAATCTATATCAATGTTAACAAATTTCTGTTCTTCATAAACATTACCTTGCCGTAGCCAGTCTACATTTTATATTCTCTTGACTTCGAGCATCACGAGTTATTTTGCTCCCCAAATAGCAAAACTCCTTTACTACTTTAAGTGTCTCATTTTCTAATCTAATTCCCTCAGCGTCACCTGAGTTCATGCGCCTACATTCCATTATCCTCATTTTGCTTTTATTGATGTTCATCTTATATCCTCCTTTCAAGACACTGTCCATTCTGTTCAACTGCTCTTCCAGGTCCTTTGCTGTCTCTGACAGAAGTACAATGTCATCGGCAAACCTCAACGTCTTTATTTCATCTCCACGGATTTTAATTCCTACTCCAAATTTTTCTTTTGTTTACTTTACTGCTTGCTCAATATACAGATCGAATAACATCAATGATAGACTACAACCCTGTCTCACTCCCTTCTCAATCACTGCTTCCCTTTCATGCCCTTCTACTCTTATAATGTCCACAGCTCGTGGTCTCACGGTAGCTTTCTCACTTCCTGAGCACGGGGTCCGGGTTCAATTCCCGGCGGGGTCAAGGATTTTCACCTGCCTCGAGATGACTGGGTGTTGTGTCATCTTCATCATCATCATACATCCCCATTATGGTTGGCGGAAGGCAATGGCAAACCACTTCCGCTAGGACCTTGCCTAGTACAGCGGTGTGGGTCTCCCACATCGTCCAGTACGCTCTGTCAAGGAGTATGGGACTTCATCATCATCACTCTTATAACTACCATCTGGTTTCTGTACAAATTGTAAATAGCCTTCCGCTCCCTGTATTTGACCCTTGCTACCTTCAGGATTTGAAAGAGAGTATTCCAGGCAACATTGTCAAAAGCTTTCCCTAAGTTTACAAATGCCAGAAACATAAGTTTGCCTTTCCTTAATCTATCTTCTAAGATAAGTCGTAGGGTCAGTATTGCCTCATGTGTTCCAACATTTCTACAGAATCAAACTGGTCTTTCCCAAGGTCGGCTTCTACCAGTTTCTATTTGTCTGTAAAGAATTCGTGTTAGTATTTTCGAACTGTGACCCATTAAACTGATAGTTCGGTAATTTTCACACCTGTCAACACCTGCTTTCTTTGGGATTGGAATTATTATATTCTTCTTGAAGTCTGAGGGTATTTTGCCTGTCTCATACATCTAGCTCACCAGATGGTAGAGTTTTATCATGGCAGGCT
Source organism: Schistocerca americana (assembly GCF_021461395.2). Lineage (NCBI taxonomy): Eukaryota > Metazoa > Arthropoda > Insecta > Orthoptera > Acrididae > Schistocerca > Schistocerca americana. Next base: position 744,021,366 of record NC_060120.1, read on the forward strand.
CTCCCAAGGCTATCAGTAGTTTTAATGGAATGTTGTCTACTCCCGGGGCCTTGTTTCGACTTAAGTCTTTCAGTGTTCTGTCAAATTCTTCACACTGTATCATATCTCCCCTCTCATCTTCATCTATGTCCTCTTCCATCTCCACAATATTGCCCTCAAGTACATTGCCCTTGTATAGACCCTCTATCTACTCCTTCCACCTTTCTGTTTTCCCTTCTTTGCTTAGTACTGGTTTTCCATTTGAGCTCTTGATATTCAAACAAGTTGTTCTCTTTTCTCCAAAGGTATCTTTAATTTTTCTGTAGGCAGTATCTATTGTACCCCTAGTGATATATGCCTCTACATTTGTACATTTAACCTCTAGCCATCCCTGCTTAGACATTTTGCACTACCTGCCGATCTTTTTTGAGACGTTTGTATTCCTTTTTACATGCTTCATTTACAGAATTTTTATATTTTCTCCTTTCATCAATTAAATTCAATATATCTTCTGTTACCCAAGGATTTCTAGTAGCCCTCATCTTTTTACCTGCTTGATCCTCTGGTGCCTTCACTATTTCATCCCTCAAAGCTACCCATTCTTCTTATACTGTATTTCTTTCCCCCATTCCTGTCAATCGTTCCCTTATGCTCTCCCTGGAACTCTCTACAACCTCTGGTTCTTTCAGTTTATCCAGGTCCCATCTCTTTAAATTCCCACCTTTTTGTAGTTTCTTCAGTTTTAATCTACAGTTCATAACCAATAGATTGTGGCCAGAGTCCACATCTGCCCCTGGAAGTGTCTTACAATTTAAAATCTGGTTCCTAAATCTCTGTCTTACCATTATATAATCTATCTAAAACCTTCCAGTATCTCCAGGCCTCTTCCATGTATACAGCCTTCTTTCACGGTTGTTAAACCAAGTGTTAGCTGTGATTAAGTTATGTCCTGTGCAAAATTCTACCAGGCAGCTTCCACTTTCATTCCTTACTCCCAGTCCATATTCACCTACTACTTTTGCTTCTCTTCCTACTCTTACAATTGAATTCCAGTCCCCCTTGACTATTAAATTTTCTTCTCCCTTAACTATCTGAATAATTTCCTTTATCGCATCATACATATCTTTAATCTCATCATCATCTGTGGAGCTAGTGGCATATAAACTTGTACTACTGTGGTAGGCGTGGGCTTCGTGTCTATCTTGGCCACAATAATGCGTTCACTATGCTGTTTGTAGTAGCTTACCCGCACTCCTATTTTCTATTCATTGTTAAACCTACTCCTGCATTACCCCTATTTGATTTTGTATTTATAACCTTATATTCACCTGACTTGAAGTCTTTTTCCTCCTGTCACCGAACTTCACTAATTCCCACTATATCTAACTTTAATCTATCCATTTCTCTTTTTAAATTTTCTAACCTATCTACCTGATTAAGGGACCTGACATTCCACACTCCAATCCGCAGAACACCAGTTTTGTTTCCTCCTGATAACAACGTCGTCCTTAGTAGTCCCCACCCGGAGATCCGAAGGGGGGACTATTTTACCTCCAGAATATTTTACACAAGAGGACACCATCATCATTTAACCATACAATAAAGCTTCATGCCCTCGGGAAAACTTAAGGCTGTAGTTTCCCCTTGCTTTCAGCCATTTGCAGTACCAGCACAGCAATGCTGTTTTGGTTAATGTTACAAGGCCAGATCGGTTAATCATCCAGACTGTTGCCCCTGCAACTACTGGGAAGGCTGCTGCCCCTCTTCAGGAACCACACGTTTGTCTGACCTCTTAACAGATACCGCTCTGTTGTGGTTGCACCTACGGTACGGCTATCTGTATTGCTGTGGTACGCAAGCCTCCCTAGGCAAGGTCCATGGTTCATGTGGGGGGGGGGGGGGGGGGAGAGGTATGTGATTTGGTTTTAAATATACAGGGAGTATCTAAGTCTTTGGACAATTATCAGTATTTATTTTACAAAAACTATAGAGCTTACAAGTTTGTGGTTTTCGACAAACAAAAGAGTAAATAATCAAGATTGTCTGCCTACTTCTGTTAGCAGGTAGAAGCTGAATACAGAACACCACAGTCGCTGTTGTCATGAAATGGCATCACGCAAGGAGAAGGTGCAGTGTGTTCTGTCGTATCACGAGGCAAAATCTCCAGTTACGGTGCAGCAAAATTTTCACAGTATGGAAGAGAAGCACTGGATAGGAGGAGTATTGTTGTGTGGCACATGAAGCTTAAAGAGACTGGCAAGGTGTTGGATCATTTGCAAACAGGTTAAAGCCTTTGGTCAGTGAACAAAATGTTGGTGCTGTGCTACAGACATTAATTATACACAACAGATTGCACTTGCATGCATTAAGGTCCAGATAAGACATGTGCTATAACCAGTTGATGGAACTTGCAGATAAGACATGCACTACAACCAGATGATGGAACTTGTTGAGCAGCTTTTTTGACTGAGATGTTGGCACAGATTGACACCAGCGGTAGCTTTGACAAATTTGTTTTTTGAGTGAGCTACTTTCCACATCAGGTAAAGTTAACAAGGAGAATGCAAGGATATGGTGTTGGAAAGTCCACATGTTGTCTTAGATCACATTAGTGATTCCCCTAAAATGAATGTATGGTGTAGTTTAATGCACAAAAGAGTCATTGGGCCTTTCTTTTTCTGACAAAAAATCGGTAATGGCTTACATCTATCTGGGTATGCTAGAACAGTTTTCAGAACTGGAACAGAGAGACTGGCAGCATGATTATATTTTCCAGCAAGTTGGTGCACCACTGCACTGGAGATTGCGTGTTATAAATTTTCTTAATGGATCATGTCCTGACAGTGGATTGGGCTTGATGGTCCTACAGCCTGGCCTCCAAGATCACCAGACATAATACCTTTAGATTTGTTTCTGTGGGGCTATGTAAAGGACAAGGTTTATACTAAACAAGTATATGATCTGGATACATTAAGGAGGAGGCTAGCACATACTGTTTCTGTGTATGGAAAGTAAATATTGATAATTGTATAAAACCTTCAGGGACCCTTGTACAGGCGCTTCATTCCCAGTTGGAGTTCTGTGCTACATTATGGGTGTCGCTGGTAATGGGCCTTGAGGAGAAAATAGATCATTGAATTCTAGTAACAATTTCTCTGTTTTTACTGTCTCTCTCTCTGTTCCCTTCAAATCCTGTACCTTCACATGTAATGCATGTTTAGTCACAGGTGGCATTTGATTATGGTCCACATGTGATGTGATCAAATCATGTACCTCCAAAGCACTTAAACTCGCTACTAACAATCCTTTCATAAGCTTTATCTCATCAGTGCTGAAATTATCTAAGCTGATTCAAAAAATGGTTCAAATGGCTCTGAGCACTATGGGACCTAACATCTTAGGGCATCAGTCCCCTAGAACTTAGAACTACTTAAACCTAACTAACCTAAGGACATCACACACATCCATGCCCGAGGCAGGATTCGAACCTGCGACTGTAGCAGTCCCGCGGTTCCGGACTGAGCACCTAGAACTGCGCGGCCACCACGGCCGGCATCTAAGCCGACAGGCACTGCTCTTTCATTGTTCTTTTCTTGTATGTGTACATTACTCCTCAGGATATTTATTTTTATTTAATTATTTATCATCTGTGTCATCGTACAAATGATATTGGACTTGTCATACATAGAAATTAACAATATAGAATATACAAAATGAAATTGTCTACAATTGGATTTGTCATACACAGAAATTAAAATATAGAATGTACAAAATGAAATTGTCTACAATAAATGACAGCAAACTTAGTTTCTTTCCACATAAATGTTTTATAGTAATTTTTTCCTCAGTAACAATATGTAACTAGTACTATAGATGGTAAAGTATAATAAAAGCTGAAACAAATGAAGATAGAAAATTTTGGAGGTTAGTTTGTAAAGTCAGTTTTTTGGTCTTCAAGATATTCATTTACTGAGTAGCATCATTTATCAATTAAAAATTTTCTACGTTCCAATTTCAAATTTGTATTGTTCTTTAAATCTTTAATGTACTGAGGCAGTGCATTATAGAGCTTAATGCCCATGTGGCTTACATGCTTCTGAGTTAGTGTTCTTCTTACTTGTTCTATGTGGAGATCATTCTTGTTCCTTGTGTTATAGTTGTGACAGTCTGCATTTGTGTGGCGATTGCTTAGATTAGCTTTGGTTAAGAGTACACATTTAAGTATATAGACTGATGGCAGAGTAAGTATTCCTAACTTTTTGAAAAGAGGTTTGCAGTGAGCTTGTGTCGGACTGTGGGTAATTATTCGAACAGCCTGTTTTTGTAAAGTAAAAATGTCTTTCAAATTAGATTTTGAGCTGGCCCAGAACACTATTCCAAATGAGGCAACAGAATGAAAGTATCCAAAGTATGCCATTCTGATGCCTTCTAGAGTGCAAACATTTGCAATAACTCTCAGTGCAAAGGAGGCTGAGTTAAGTCTGTGTGTAAGAAATTTTGCATGGTGTTTCCAATTCATAGCTTCATCTAAATGCAATCCTAACACTTTTGCAAAATGCGCTCTCTCTATTAATCTGTCATCCAGTTCTAGATTAATGTCTTCATCCTGAATCATTTTATCAAACTGTATGTAATTTGTTTTCTTTGCATTGAGAGCAAGTTTATTTGCACTGAACAAAGTCTCAATACTTTTTAGGATTTTGCCAGTAGTTGACTGTAACGAGTTTTTAAAGTTGCTCACTGTCAGACTTGTGACATCTGCATATAGTACAATTTTGGCTCGATCATATTGTAACTGTAAATCATTGACATATATGAGAAAAAGTAGTGGCCCCAAGATGCTGCCCTGGGGTACTCCTAAAGGAACTTCTTTTGCTTCTGAAACTAACATTTTTTTTATTTGAATTTACAGTGGTGAGCTCTACAATCTGAGATCGGTTTTTAGATATGACTCAAACCACATTTTAACTCTTCCTCTAATACCTACTGCTTCCAGCTTATCACGGAGGATTTCATGGCAGACTGTATTGAAAGCTTTAGACAGATCTAAATTGATTCCTACTACACTTTTGTTTTTCTCCAAATTTTTAATTATTTCTTGGGTGTAGTCTATGACTGCAGTTTCTGTGCTTCGTTTTGCATGAAAACCATGTTGATTACTATTCCAAAGTTTATTATTGTCTAGGTAACTAGTGACTCTCAATTTCATCAGTTTCTCTAATATTTTGGAGGAAGCAGGAAGAAGTGATATGGGACGGTAGTTTTCTCTTTTATGTCTGTCTCCATTTTTAAATAGTGGCCTCACTTTTGAGATCTTCAGTCGCAGAGGAAGCACACCTTCACTAAAGGATAAATTTGCAATATGTGCTAAAGGTTTTGCAATCTGCATCACGATGCATCAACATCTCATTCTCCTCTAGTGGTTCTATCACACAAATGTTAAAAGGCAGCTCCTGCCCCACGCTTACCCAAATAACTTCCTGGTCCTTTCCAGCACTATATCACATTAAGTAAACCTTAGTGATTTTGTGTGCAGTTTAACTGGTTTGTCCCTTACTGTAGACGAATCTAGCAGCAGTATTTGAATGGCAACGGCTTCATCCAGATGGAACACTGCCCCCAGAGTTCCAAAGTACGTTACTGAATGTCGATTTTGGCATGATGCTTAAACAAAAGTCCAGCCTCAGGATTGCGCAGTAATCTTCACTTACATGAAGCCCTACTGCCTCACATTCCTCAAATCTTTCTGACCCAACCTGTAAACTCAATCCTGCTGAACGTAGTGACTTCACATCACCATTCCCCACCTCATGCATACTATAATTAACACTTTTCTATTTATGAGGTCCAGACTTGCCACTGACACATGTACCCGTCAGTCAAAAAAAATATATATACTATAATTAACACTTTTCTATTTATGAGGTCCAGACTTGCCACTGACACATGTACCCGTCAGTCAAAAAAAAAATCGATATTCCTTACCCCTGACAGCTATCGTGTGACACTTTCCTCTGCATATGTCTCTGTAGCAGTGAAATTTAATGGGAATGCCACCTGGTGAACTAGCAGTTCCTGTGTGTTTAATGTCTGACTATTCTACTCTTATCCATTCCTTCCCTTGTTTCCACAGTACCGCTGTTGGAGCACAAACACACTACTTTCTCACATTTTGGCTGGCAGTATTGCCTCTGGACATCCACAAATGTAACACCTTATGTCAGTAGATGAAATACTCTGCATATTGTGCATCCCAGTCACTATATCTACTTCTTCCAACTCTGTTGCTATCCTGATGACAGCATTCAGGTCTTTCAGGTACCTGCCCAAGCCCTCCTAGGGTGGCAGAGCCCTCAGGAAGATATCCAGTGCTCCATGCTCAGTCCTCCGCCTCCTGGAGGATAATCTTATTCACTTCCCATTAATTCAAAAATATGTAGATTGACTTCCCTTACCCTCTCAGTAAAACTTTCCAGTGAGTCTTTGTCACATACTTACGCTCTATTGACTTGAACATTGTTAAGATTAAGACTGTTGGAAGCCAGCAAGAGAATTCCAAGGTAAAAAACCAGAGGGACAATGCAGAGAGCAGGCAATAACGTTAGCATTTAGGTTACTGGAGGTAAACAGTAACGCAAGAACCCTGCAAACTGCAGACACTCTGGGCAGCTGTCCCAGGGGAGAAGTTTAACTTCAGAGAATTAACTGGTAACTAGACACTGTTGCAAAGTGTCGCAGTAGAAGATGGACACAAAAAGCCACATCTTAGCAGAGTTAGCAACCGTGATAATTGCTCCTGACTAGGGAAACTCCCCATCGCACCACTCTCAGATTTAGTGGTAAGATGGCCCAGTGGTTAACCTGTCAAAAAGTGAATACAGGTCAAGCATGAAAACAGGAAGAAGGTATCCTGAAGTGTGAAAAAAAGCAAAATAGAAATAGTGAACGGTTGAAAAACAACAAGTGCAATGAAGAGCAGCATGTGAGAGCACCAGCATTGTGGATAAGGGGTCATGGTGTTGGACTGCCAAGTGGACAAGCCATGTTCAAAACTACATGGTGCTGTTTAATTTTTTTCACAACAGTATGAACTGCTTGTCTGATTATCAAAATGTTTGTGCTCTCTCTGTAGTCTTGGCATTTTCAAACCATACATCAACTCTGAGTCATACAGTAAGAATATGTTAGCGTTGCAAGTAAATGTGATGAATAGTGAGAGCAGGCGAGATATCACAGAGATGTCTCACAGAAATGAAAACAACAAATAAATGGGTGTGAACTTCGTTAGGCATTCAAGAGTCAAGGTTTACAAAATGGAATACAACTTCAAAAACGTTAAAAACATATGTTTTGGCAGAGCACAGACGAACTGTGTGATTATGAAACTGTTGCATTCTTTTGTTGTAGCTTATATGAAAACTATTATGTTTTCATCATTTCTTTGGGAGTGATCACATTCACATTCATACCAACACCTATAGCGGGAAAGGAGGCATATCTCACCCAATTACCAGTTGTACAAATTAGGTGCATTGATAATAGATTCCTGCCATATGACACATGTACTGTCTCTACTGCCGTGTATGACACATCAGACATGTTTTCCGGTGGAGGATACGTTCATGGTTCCCATTCGAAAGCCTCTTCCTTTCAGCTGCTAATACAGTAATTGTGCAGAATCGCCTGTTATTATAGGTCATTATATGTTACACCACAACACAGACACAAATTTGAGTAAAGTGAACAGCAAAGGGGGGGTGGGGGGGGGGGGGGGTGGAGAGGAAGAGGCCCATTTGAACACAGCTCACCATCTTGGCAATCCAACACTGTAACCACTTAACCATGACGTCATTTTTATTCTGGCAGCTCTATAATATAATGCACCTTGGACCGTCCACTGTTTCTGTGTTGTTTTTTTCACAGTCCAGTACACATTCTTCTTGTTATCATGCTTGATCTGTGTTCAGTTTTTGACACACTGTCCACTGTGCCCTCTTACCGCTTAATCTGAGGGGTGTGCCATGGGGAGTTTCCCTTGTGAGAACTGCAATGTCAGTGGGTTTACACAATTCAGAGTGCTATGATAGTGGTCCCCACTCATGAGAGGTCTCACGGCAGAGTCAGTTGATGTAAAACACTGTTTTTGCTGGCCATAATACAAATGGCAGTGATCTTCCAGCTGAGTGCTGTTGCTACCAAACTTGGAGTCTGTTTATGTAAAGGACAAAAATATCCCTATCTACAGAGTACGAGAAGGAGAGGAATCTGAATGTGGTTGGCCAGAGGCGGCCTTGCGGTGCAAAGCCATTTGTCAGATTGGCCCAAGCCTGTTAAGTGCCGGTAGATTGGTGGGCCACCTGTAGAAAGGGAGAAACAGTGTGCCACTACTATCCTTCAAAAGCCCATGGGTTTGTTTTCAGAGTTCTCAGCCTGATTGCTGGCATGGTAACTCTGTCACCCACCACCACCCTCGGATAAGCTCCAATAAGTCTGTTTTTCTCACTTGGAGTGCTGCTCTCAAAGTTCGTACTTTGCAATGCTGTTAGTGATTGCTGTTTCATTAGCTCTCATCCCACGGACTAAGACACTGACTTTTGTTGAGCAAACAGTTACACCCTTTGTTATTTCAGATGTTTAGGATTAGCCTTCACTTTAGTAGTTAGTCTGATTGCAGATAAATAGTGTTAATCAGACTCCTAAGTGTCATGAAGTCTCCTTCTGAGAACACCCTATCGAGACCCAAAATCCACACTTCTCGTAGGTGCCCAGTGACAGTGCTTGGCGCAGCTGCCAGCAGTCAATGTGTCATTACTGGAAGTGTATCTTTCTGCAATTGCTCCTTACCACTTACGAATTGTGGACTGACCAGCAACCCCTGTCTTCCTTCAATACTGTGTTAGGACACGACATTGTGTTTCTGTGCTGTGACATTCCACTCAATTGCTCCTGGGAGAACATTGCACTATTTGCTTCTTATAATGTTGCTGGAGACATTGTTTTAATTGTTCATATGTTAGTGTGTTCCTCAACCCTTCATCATATGTAACAAAGCCTTTTGCCTCACCTGTCAATCCTAATTTAGCCATATGCAACAGTTGATCATCCATCCAAAACTCAATCTCTGACACTGCCACCACATCATCCAGGAAAGATACTACATCTTTAGTTGATTTGCCAGAGAAGGGAGTGACTAAACTAGCAGCGGCTTGATTCGTCAGTGGGCTAGCCTTGATTCGTCAGTGGGCTAGCCAAACTGGGTGATGCTCTATCTTCTCTGACAGCAACCATTTGCATTTACGTTTATACTATGCAAATCACCATGAAGTCCATGGCAGAGAGTACGTCCCATTGTACCAGTTATTAGGGTTTCTTCCTGTTGCATTCACATATGGAGCATGGGAAGAATGATTGTTTGAATGCCTCTGTGTATGCAGTAATTATTCTCATCTTATCCTCATGATCCCTATGTGAGCTAAATGTAGGGGGTTGTAGTATATTCCTAGAGTAATTGTTCAAAGCCAGTTCTTAAAACTTTGTTAATAGACTTTCTCGGGACAGTTTATGTCTGTCTTCAAGAGTCTGCCAGTTCAGTTCCTTCAGCATCTCTGTGACTCTCTCCCATGGATTAAACAAACCTGTGACCACTGTGACCATTTGTGTTGTCCTTCTGTGAATATGTTCAATATCCCCATTAGTCCTATTTGGTACGGGTCCCTAATATTGCTTCAAAACTGTGGCAAATGAGCTGGTTCCTCTGGCTGTGTAAGTGTTACTTTAATGTGAGGATGGCAGTTCCATCTTGAACCTAGCTCCAGGGCATGCAAAAGCAGGAGAGAAACAAACAATTTGTCCACTCAACCCACTGTAACTCTCAATGCTAATAGCTGTGGCTGCAACATGCCACTGGGACTGGCTGTAGCATCCATCTCAACAGTGATGGTGGATGCTTCAGACACCAAAACGTGAAGGCCTGGGGTGGATGACCTCAGTGGTGGCAGGGTTGAGTTCGGGCGATGGGTTGTCATTAGGGTGATTACTGGTGATTATTCAAGAAAACATTCATTAAGTCATACATTTTATTTGGAAACAGCTACAATGCTCTGACCAGCTTGACATCAGCTGGAGGGCAAGAATGTTGACACATGGAGTCTGCAGCGTATCTGCTGTCTTAGCATGGCTCCGCAACTAAGGGCAGAATGCGTCAGTGGGTGTAGAGATTTGCCTCGATTCTTGTTATGCAACACAGCCCTCAGCATTGGTGCCTGGCCTTTTAAGTGGAGGCATACTACATCAGTATGCCCACCCAGGTGTAGGTGGTAGAGCAGCTGCACCACATTGCACTCAAATGGCAGCATGCCCCACCCCCAGGCAAAAGACTGGCTGTGGCTGGAGTGAGCCTGGAAGTGGCCCACCAGCTAGAACGCGTTAATTCCATGGTATGAACTAATTCCATGGTGTGGACAGAACCAGTAGTTGCTCCTTATTGATGGAAGCCAAGTCTTATGGTTGGTGCTTGCAGAACCACGTGATTCCGGTGCCTGGTGTAGTCTTTCCCATGTAGATGGCACCACCAAACTGAGATCCCCTCGCTAAAAAGGTATTCGTACAGTTACAATGTCTACTTGTTTCGCTGAAGCACTGATTCCAACTACGTACACCAAAACAGGCCTGTAGCTTGGCGGTGTAGTAACTGGCCTGCCAGTGCTGCAATCTATCTGCTGTATTGGCATTATTGTGTAGCTGGCCCCTGGCTGATACCACCATGTGGAAACAGACTGGTGGCATTACTGCCGGCCTGAGTCCAGGAAGCTTGCTTGTCACAAAACCTTCGAAGTGTCTGGTTCAAGCCACCTTCACAGCTCAGAATCAGATGGACCCAATCAGTTTTGGAGGCATTATTGCAAATTTTAAGTTTCATGGAAATGCTGTAAGCAAGGCTCATCTTTTCGATCCTCTGTGCCAGTCACTGGTATGATCCAAGCATTGCCTCAGACCCCAGATGATAGACATTTATACGTTCCAACATGAGCCACAATCTACAATTGGTTTCACCTTGTTCACTCAGTGACTCATTCAATATATCCCATACACACAGCATGCACAACGTGATATCTCCCATCTCTTGCTGCATTTTCCCTAAGGAGTAACATTATGCACCATATGTTTGAACTGTGTCAGTGATTAACAGTGCAGTTTATGAGTATAATAGATTATAGTCCTCTTGAAAAACAGATTCAGTCATTGCTACACATGGAAGGTTGGCAGACCACATTTGATGGTAGACCAACCAATGCTATGGTCTTCAGTGGAATTGCAAATTCACCATCGGTTGGGTATTGGGATTTTAAAGATGAATGTAGAGTACAAAAATTAGACACACAGCAAAATACTCACAACTAACATTGCCAGTATGATTTAACACACCAAAAAATATGAACAGAAAACAAATGTAATCAACAGAAATGATACATTTGATTAATATGGTTAACATTGACTGTTTATATATCTCAGTTGTTCTTTCTCATGCTGTACCTGTACACAGTAGTGAATAGATTAGGTTCTGCACACACTCAGAGCAGAACACAGTTGTAGGCTACTTCTCATTTACTCGCTGTACAACAGCTAGTAATAGAGCATTTAAATGTTGAATAAGACTTCTGTTTGCAGTACTCAACATATAAAGGTGTGGTCAGAATGGTTCATGTGTGGTGCGAGACTCATGGAGACAAAGAGCATATCAGTGAGAGACAAACCTAACTAACTGAGAGTCCTCTGATGCCGGTAGACACTGCTGATAGCAAACTCCAAAGCATTAGTCTCTATACTGCTGTAACTACTTGATGGTACTTCCATAATACTGTTAATTCCTCTTGGAACTATATAGTGACATACTATAACAGCTTGAGTGTACTTTAAGCCTCTCTTGAGACAACTGGATCTACTGGGTCTCTTCTTCTCTCCTGTGGCTCCTTCCACTGACTTTTGACATAATTTGAAAGTAGGTTCTGTAAGGGAAATGAAAACATGTATCTCCTCTTTGCCAGCTCATGTTTGACAGCTTCAAATTGGCTGATTTTGAATACTTTATCAAGGATATCTGGAAAGTACCGAGTTTCTTGTCATAGACTGGAAGTTTACCCACTTCCTCTCTGATGTGCTTTTTCTAATTTTTTTTCTGCTGTCTATATTATGAAGTTGCCTCTATTACTTGTAAAAATCAATTATTATTCACATGCACTATATTTAGATATAGTACCATCTAAATCAGTTCAGCCATTATGAGTGAAAAGGAAGTTTGAAATAATAATTAAAATAATCTACTCTTCTTGGTTCAAATAGCCCCTCATCGATAATCTGGCTCGTTGAAAACAATAATGCCTAGACAGTATTGTTAGGTTATTAAGTTTGACAGTTTGGACACTGTATGATTAAATTTCATCATCATTCCTTTTATTTTCTTCATCTCACATTTCAGTATAATTTTGATCTCTGTTCTGGTACTGTCCATTCATTTGAGTCTGACAACTTCATGAGGTCTTCTCCATAACTGCTTCTCACACCAGCTTCATAACAGCAACTACTAGTGCTATAACAGACCAACTACAACCAACTTGAAGAAGAACAGAGACAAAAGAAGCCACACTTCAGCCGTCTTATAATGCATCGATAATTTACAGCAAAAGAATTTCATAAACAATAACATATTATATGAAGTTCTAGAATGGCATTCATAATTTCAAATTAAATTTGAAGTATGAAAAAATAATAAAATTGTCTGAAAATAATTCATGCATAAATTTCATGTTTTGTATCTGTTTATGAAAAATATAAGACTAAGTTGTGTTACCAGAAATACAGTAAACACAAAGTTATGATTTTGATTCCGTTGGGTCGTGTCATCAGTTTAATGGGATTATCGTATTCTACAATTCAAGACAAAAATAGGCACACTGACCAGTTTCATTATACTCAGCACACTTATGTATCAAACAGGATGTGACCACAGCTTAGGCTTTCTGGTGAAAAACTGATGCCCTCTGGTACAGCCCTCTGCAGCTCTATGCCACTCATAGGTACACTACGTTATGCACTCTATATTTATTCATGTAATTTGCTTTTGGTGTTGAAAAATCTGAGATCCTTGGGCGTTCTATGAGGTCTAGTTATTTGCACACAGCAGGAAACAAGTGTAAGAAACATCCCCATTGGCCAAACTGGCTGCAGTGCCACAACAATGTAGCCAGATGAGACAATGTAGCTCTGGGTGTGTGTGAGGACGCATGTGCGCGATTGCATGCAAGTGTGTGTGTGTGTGTGTGTGTGTGTGTGTGTGTGTGTGTGTGTGTGTGTGTGTGTGTGTTCGTCAACTAGTTCTGAGGAAGAACACTGTCTGAAAGTTTAGCAGTTATTTCAGTCTGGTTTGTGTTTCTAGCAACTGCTTGACACCTCAGTTATATGGTGTGTGGTTAGCTTTACTCAGTCCATTATCAATGCATGTCACACAGAATCAGCACTGGCCAAAGTATAGCTAGAATATACAACTTGCAACATGATATATTCAAGGCTCACTGAGCAGCTGTCAGTTTTGAATATTTTCACAGTCTCATGGCTGTAATTCAAAACTGCCAATACACATTTGTCTTTTTTCTACAAATATGTGAACATTTTGCATAAATACTGTCTTCAAGTTGGCAGTGCCCTATTCACACTGTTACCACCATTCAGGTACCATCTGTTGAATATGCAGTTGCACTCTCCAGCCTATCAAGTTAGCTGTATTTATATTAAAAGGCATCTATGGTTATAGAGTACAAATTCTTGTCCAGAGTTCCTCCCACTCAGTGGTGAAGGAGTTAAATGCTTCATTGCATGAAAAATGGAAGAAAATTACCTTTAAAACTGTTCACCACTGTTCAAAAAGTAAGGTAACTTTTCAAATCGCGCGGGCAATGTACATTCAATTATCGATTTTTTTTATTTACTTTTTGTTATGTTGGTACACACTTCCCTACATATGTTCACAGTTTCAAGTGTTCAGCATACTTCATTTGTTTTTGACAGATAGGAAGGTTAGATGTGTGTTAGTGTGCTTGGCCATTTTCAATTATTATAAAGAATGGAGCAAAGAATTTGTATCAAATTTTGTGTGAAAAATGGAATGTTAACAGTGGCATACAGTGAGTCTGTTCTAAGTAAAAAAATGTTTACAAGTGGTAAAAGCTCTGAGAAGATGCCAGTGACAAACCTCACTCTGGACACCCCAGCACATCAACAACGGATGATAACGTTGAAACTGTGAAGAAATCTGTTTTGGAAAATCGTCAAATTACGGTAAGTTCTTTCAGATGTTTTGGGCATGAGACATATGTCAGCAAAGTTTGTTCCAAGACTTCTCAATTCTGATTCTGAAGAACCATCGTATGAGCATCAATCAGGAGCTCTAGAATGACATCAGTGATGATCCTGATTTGTTCATAAGGGTCATAACTGGTGGTGAAACATGGGTTTATGGTTATGATGTCAAAATCAAAGCCCAACCTTCCCAATGGAAGCATCCTGGAGAGCCAAGACCAAAATAAAGCACACCAAGTTTGATCAAATGTCAAAGTTTTGCTCACTGTTTTTTTCAATCACCATGGCGTGGTGCATCACGAATTTTTGCCTCAAGGTTGTATGGTCAATGAAGAGTATTACCTTGATGTTACGTGCCGTCTGCGAGAAGCAATATACAAAAATGCCTGGAATTGTGGAAAAACAATTCATGGCTTTTGCATCACAACAATGCACCTGTTCATTCACTGTTTCTTGTGCAAGATTTTTTGGCCAAAAACAACATGACAATCATGCCTCAGCCACCATATTCCCTGGATTTGGCCCCCTGCAACTTTTTCTTGTTTCCAAAACTGAAAAGACCTATGAAAGGACGAAGATTTTCAATGATTGAGGAAATAAAAACTGCATCACTGGAAGTACTCGAGGCTGTACCAAAAAGTGCTTATGAGAAGTGCTTCGAGGATTGGAAGAAGTGTTGGCACAAGTGTATATTATCTGAGGGGGATTACTTTGAAGGGAACAACATGAATAATGGTGAATAAATAAATATTTTTCCATAAATATATATAGTCACCTTACTGTTTGAACACACCTCCAATGTATCCATCCTGCAATTAATCACAGAAATTTAAGAGACTAAATTTGGTCTGATATTGTACAAATTAAGGTTTTTTACTTGTAATGATAACTATTTGCAAATAAAACTTGGTATACAGAAAAACAAGCAGATGTTTCTGACTACCATAAACAGGCAACAGGGACCAATCACTCCTTACATGATTTAAACATCATTACTAAGTAGATAGCCTGACAGATAACAAAAGTGCAAAACATAGTACAGTTTTCCGGGCACCAGATAACACAGATTTGCCTCTCCAATTAGCCTCACTGTAGGTACGAACCACTCTATTTGGCCAGGTCATCCTGTTATAACAGAAATCTATGTTTTAACAGAGAATATAATAGAGGGAAACATTCCACAGAGAATGTCGTATACACAAGAAGGAATGGCCTACTTCAAGTTGCTTATAAGGATGTACAGAAATGGGTCACAGATAAGCTATTCATTTCATAAAGAAGAGCACATTATCCCTCTCTCCAAGTACCTCCATTCACTCATGGTATTCTACTTCAACAGTGGCAGATGACAGCAATGTAATGACATGATTCATCACAGGCTGTGCCTGACAAACCTATTAGGTCAACCACACAATAGTATTAATTACTGAAAGCAAGTTTCACTCTGAATGCTACCTTTACAGCAATTCATAGTGTTTAGTTGCTTCTTTGGACTGTATTGTGATGGACCTTAATGTAAAAAAGGCCCACACATTATAACTTACAATTCATAAATATCTGCAATTTCTTTTTGCAGTCATCAGTAAGTAGACAAAAATAAGCAATAAAGTAAATGTGCATCACATCTGTCTGTCATGATAAGATTTTTCAAAAGATTTGTTCTTTTATTAATTTGAGATGAATGTTTAAACCTTGAAGGAGCACTTAATCTACAAAAAATAAAGTTTTGAGCTCTGTTTTACAGTTCACTTGATCCACAAAAAAACATTATTACAGCATTCAACAAAATATATCTGAATATAATTTACATAACAATGGAATGAAAGTTCTTACACTCAGTACTTCATACAGTCTCAAAAATGTCTGGCAGGCTGAAGAATATATTACATGCATAATTATATACAATCACATATACATATAAATTTACAGTAGCTATGATTTTAATTTTCCAGTTACACATCACACAGACTATTACACTTTTCTTGTAAACATATGATCATAATCTGCTGACTAGCTTTAAGTGTTCTTAAACATGACTTCACTGTAGAGAGACTGCAGTGACTAGCAGTTACCAGAAAGGGCACCTGGAATAAAAGAAGCATTGTAAAAATATTACCAACAAAAATAGTATTATTTTTTTAATAAAGCAGGAGAGAACCCATAAATCATGGTCAAAACTAGTGATATCAGTCCCCCCTTCCACCTCACACTGCTCATATGAATAGGAAGTGGCTCCACACACTTATCATTTTCAACAACATTGAGGTTTACATTGTCATATCTTGCGAATAAACCATTTCATAGACCTGCTTAAAGAAATCCTGGTAAAGACCACACGCACAACATTTTGACATTCTCCTTGCACTCTATACATGAATGGAATGTGGAATAAGCCTTAATAAGTAGTACAATAGGAAGTTCCGAGAACTGAGGCAGGGCAGCAGTGGAAAAATTGCAGACCCCCCCTCCAGAATAATAATAATAATAATAATAATAATAATGCAAGGTGCTTCTTGGGACTACTATGGGGTGGTGCTAACAGATTATTCTTGTAAGGGTAAACCACCACAGGAGCCTACTTACGAAATATCGTAATGAGTTTATGGGAGGCTGTCTGGATGACGCATTGTGGAAAACTGTCCAAGGGGGTATTTTTGCTCCAGGTCATTCTGCACAGGATGCAGTCACACATGCTGCTTCTTTGAGCTATCAGTTTTTGCCTCCCCCCCCCCCCCCCCCCTTCCTTCCCACCCACATTCCCCTGACATCGTACCAGTGACTTCTTTCTCTTTCCTTGGATGAACAAACAATTGCTTGGCAGATACTTCCCAAATGACGATGAGATGATTTTCAAGGTGGATCATTTCCTAAACAGCTGAGTTGCAGAGTTTTATATTGAAGTTCTCCACCATGTCATTCATTGTTGGGAGAAATGTGTTAAATTGAAGGATAAATATGCAGAGGGCTAACACTATCATCAAGTTTCATGGTTGCAGCTTCATGTTTTCAAGGTGATAATGAAAACTTTATGACTACCCCTTGTATTCAATAAAATCATCAGATGGAAAAAAACATTGGATTTATAGCTGACATAATGATCAGCAATTGTCCACTGTTCGTAGTAGCCACTTCTAAGTTGTGAACAAAATTATATAATGGAGCAATTCATATCAATTACCATTCACACGAGATACGTAAACTTTTAACACAGTTTCACAAAATCTATAACAAAAGCCCTTGAGAAATACAGCTTTGCTTCAACCTGAATTAGTATAGGAGAACTTATACGCAAATGCTTACAACTTCCATTAGACTTCATCACGATAGTGAGAAATTAAGAATTTGAAAAGGGGTTGGGCAAAAAGATCTAATGCAGCAAATTACTATCAGGGGCCTCAGAGCAGATACTTAACCTGGGACAAGAATGAGGGAATGTGTTGTTAAGGGAGCATATCCTAACATCCACTTTTGGGAATAACACTGTACTTCTTGTTCTAAGAGGAGGAAAAATTCAGCAGTTAACAGGAAAAAAAAATTAATAAACAAAGTTTGAAAGCTAGTCTTAAAACCCATTGCAATAATACTTAAATAATATATTAACAACACATCAAACAGAAAATTCTACAAATTAACAATGAAGTTATTAATGAATTTTTGTATTTTGGACAGTTGAAGGCAACAATTGGAGTGGCAATAACAGATACAAACGAAAGATTAAAAGTTGACTGCACAGCACTGCTCTGCTTTTATTAAACCAAACTGTCCTATTATGTTTGTATTCTCTGACATAATTATGACAATCTTTCCTTTGTAAAATGATAATTTCCTCTTGCTCACTGTTTATTGTACATTTGCTGGAGGCATTCATTTGCAACGATACTATAAATATATCCATTTCTTTCGATTCAACACTGTTCAATATTTCTCTCCTTTCCTCCTCCCCCCCCCCCCCCCCCTCTTGTTAAACCAATCCTACTCACCATTCATTGGTAAGACTAAGTATTTACCATCACATGACATTTTAAATTCCAGCCTCTCCTAAACAGTGAGTTGAAACTTTCCTTTTCATAATATTGTTACATTCCATTATGAAAATCCATTGTTTGATTGTAAGTTCTTTTCTAGTGTTTATAATTTCCCTTCTTCATTCAGAATATTATGCTTATCTTTTATTGAATCTTGTTTAGTGCAGTTTTCTGGTATAACTGATGTAATATTATATATATTACCTGCCATTTGGTAAAGAATACTTTTCGTGTTGTATTTTTACTTATTGCAGATTTGATTCCTTTTGTAAATCACTTTAACCACGCATATAACAATGCATTGTCATACATATGAATACAATGAGTGTGGAAGTTTTTTTAGCCATTTATGATAAACATTGTAATTTGTACACTTAGCTATTCTTTTTTGGCAATTAGATAATGATATGTGCAGTACTCTTTCATGGCAAAGTTCAGGCAGTGGTACATATGAGATAATGTTACAGGCAGTCCATGAAAGACAAGACAAACAACAGAGATATATGATATGATGTGATGACATTACATATCAATGACATCTTGTAAGTCTTATCAACTAGATTTCCCCCATTAAATTCTCAATTACCAAAGGGAACATACAACAACTATGGCCAATAACTAATAAACATCTTCAGAATATAGAAAATTGTTTTATGTTATTTCAAATGGTTCAAATGGCTCTGAGCACTATGGGACTTAACATCTGAGGTCATCAGTCCCCTAGAACTTAGAAGTACTTAAACCTAACTAACCTAAGGACATCACACACATCCATGCCCGAGGCAGGATTCGAACCTGCGACCGTAGCAGTCGCACAGTTCCAGACTGAAGCGCCTAGAACTGCTCGGCCATGGCTGGCTTTTATGTTATTCCTGTAGCTCTGTTATACTATGATAAGGTAATACAGAAAAAGAAGGTGCTGTAAATCTTACTTCGCAAAGTGTTCTTTTTCTGTTTTTATAGTATAGCTCAATGTTTTAATATGCAAAACACTCACCAGCCAATATAACATTGACACAGATTTTCATTAGAAGTGGCTTGTTGTATCAAGAGATCCACTTGCTTTTGAACTGTCAGATCTTTCTCATGGGAAAAGTCACAGCCAGTTAACTTCTCTCGAACACGTGTTATTATTGCTAAAGCCTTCTTGTTCAGTGCTTCTGGTTGGTTGTTGTCTCCTATATTGCAGAAAAGAAGCATTACTTCACTGTTTAACAATGAATGTACCTATATAATCTATTGTCTGTACAAAAGACATTTAACATTGCATTATAATAAATTTATGGTTAGCAAATATGTTTGGACAGTGTTGTCAAAATGGCCACCATGGATTGGTGAGCATATATTTTTCTGTTATTTCCTTTACTGTTTCTGCATAAATATGTGGCGTCATTTGATGTTTTTTTATTATTATTATTATTTTCTGGTCTCTCTTAATATTGCTTATATTATCATTGCCCTCAAGTAATCAATGATGCTAAGATAGTTTTCTGAGTAAATAAAGTTTGAGAAAAAGTTGGAAGAAGGAACATTTCTGCCATATAGAGCACACAGCTGGAGTGGAAAAAGAGACAGAGAGAACAATGATGTGTCAAATGTAGCATAATGAAGAAGTGTCTTCTTGAATATGAAAGAAGTTGAAGTATGCATTACAGTCAGTCTAGTGTAAATTGTTTCTACTGCCACTTCACATACCACTTCTCAAAATATGGAAAGCAAGGATCTTGTGCAGTAGAAGACATTTGTTTCACAGCACTGACAATGACAAAGTGCTCATAGTTCTTGAGGCATGCATTTTAGAACCCGAGTTTACTAGAGTTTTTTTTTGCTCTTAATGATTGTTCCTGTCATATCCCTGAATATTGACCACTCCTTCTGGGACACCACTTATCTAGCAACAATACTTCACTTCCTTTTGTCAGGACTGTCTGCAACTTCTGAATGTGATGGACACAGCAGCATGATGGTCAGGTTTATGATGTGAGACAGCAGGAACATTACTGTCTGCTGGTCATCTATCATTTTTTCTCTCGCTGTACTCTATGCAGCTTGTTAAGCTGAAAATATTTTGATTACTTTCTTTTAGGACCAACTCTGTCTACGGAGAACATGGTCTGTAGCAAAAATGTGGTTGCAGCAGTGAAGAACATAATGCATTCTTCATTTCACAGTGGCCACAAGTTGAGAAAAGCAAACACCAAGTTAGTGGCCAATGAATGTGTTGTGACTGTGTTGAACTGTTTTGTCATTTCAACTGGATGAAAACGTTCATATTCTGAAAGTTCCTGGCAGTTTAAAACTGTGTGCTGACCAGATTTAACTCAGAACTTTGTCTTTTCACTGGCAATGCTCTTACTGACAACTTTAATGGTGGGGACTGGTCAAGAGTCTCGCTAG
The DNA here is from genome assembly GCF_021461395.2 of Schistocerca americana. Lineage (NCBI taxonomy): Eukaryota > Metazoa > Arthropoda > Insecta > Orthoptera > Acrididae > Schistocerca > Schistocerca americana. The sequence continues at coordinate 744,042,119 of NC_060120.1, forward strand.
TATAGCTATTGGTCACAGCATTACCCATAAACAGTGTGGTTTCAGTTTTGAGTCCCACACTGGCAAACAGTTTTAATCTGCCATAAAGGTTCAAAACAACACACAATATTCTACATCTTCTAAGTCTACATAACAGTCATTGATTAAAACTGTTGGAAAAGTTGTGAGAAACACCTCGCTGCACATTATGATAACTTCTTGTTTAAGTGACACTAAATTCATTAGCAATACCAGCGCATGCCACACTTCTAAGGAACTTGCAGTGCCTCAGCATCATGATGTCACAAAATTTTCTCTGTGCCAACCAGTTTATTTTTTTCTATATCTGATTTTACAAGAGGTGTGAACACATTTAATTTGTTTACCTGCTGAGCTGACATGTGTAACTGTGTTACATTTTTACATACTCTACTTCCCATCCTTTTCTAAAGTATTGACATGAAACTCAACATATCTTTAACTACTGTAGCTTAGGAAACTAATTTTGATAAATTTGGCCATGTCTGCTATGCATTGCGAGTTACCTTACTGCCTATCTCTCCACACAGTTTTTTCTTTCTATTATATTTCTTTCTAGAATTAGTTACCATTACTTTTTTGCCCCTCTGTCAAAGTTATTATACTGTAAATTATGTTAGGTTTATCATGGGTGTAACACAAGCTTGGGACTTAAAAAAAATCAAGGAAAAACTGGCTATCCGTTTTCTGATTTTTACTCTCAATATAGTTTCTTTTCGATTACAAACAGATGTCAAATTGTAAAATTAAAAAAAGAATCATAATATATGGAAAGATCGTCGAATTCTCTGCACATACCTATATTTTCCATGCTGCCAGGCACACCCTTCTTAGCAGCAGTAGCACTTAGACTGCCACCCGCATCCAGTATATCACCATGTTCTTGTGATGATGATGAAACAGACAAATCAGTTTGGGCTTTTGAGCGTTTTGCTTTGGGTGTGGCATTATCAATGAGTCTCCAGTTCAGCAGTGGATCATACACAAATGCTTCTAGAACTGCCATTAGACTGTCCTTGTTGCGATGAAGCACAGACATGACGGACTCACATGTGCGGCGATATGTCCCTTCTATTCCTGTAACCTACAAGCAAACAATTAATGTTGTTTTAACTGCAAGTCATATTATCTTATGTGGCAGTGTTATTATCCGCATGCAATTGCTGAGCATACAATAAAGTAAATAAGTAAATAAAGTTGTGAGCAAAGTAAACAATTGAGAAAACTAGTTTTTATTTTCAAAAAAAGAAAACAAATAAGGAAAGAAAGCACTCATTGAGAAGAAAATGAAAATATGTTGACTGACATTAACTTCCTTTAAAGTGGAGAAGTTTTTCTTGAATCTAAATTTTCTTCTGGGATATACTAAGTATGTTAATTTGAGACATTCACATTCTTTCATTATCATGAGTCTCTATTATGTACATTGTGTATTTTTCTTCTACATATTTTGCTCTGTTCCCTTCGCAGTTTTCATGCTCTTTGCATGTGTCACAGGATAAACCAGAAATGTTTTACAGAACAGCAAATGACAAACTGAAAATATGGTCAAGTATAGGAAGGAAGTTAGATCATTATTAAATAATCCCTCCTAATGCATTACAAATGGAGCACCAACTCAGTTACACAAAGTGAAAGAAGGAACTGCCCCTGGTCCAGCCAAAGAAATCTTCCCACTATTTACTGTTGTAATTTTGGGAAACTATGGAAAATATAAATCAGGATGGCTGGATAGAGATTTGAATTCTACTCCAACCAAACGCACTGCAGCACATTCATAATTCTGAGTATACATATAACTGTATTTTATATTCCGAGTAGGATTACATGATTTCCATTTGCATTAAGAGTCTTTTCATTTTCTGTCAACAGATCCTCCTTTGTACAGATTTGGTTCACTGTTGAACACAAAAGCACACCTCCAAAATGAAATTTTCATTCGACAGTAGAGTATGCACTGATATGAAACTTCCTGGCAGATTTAAATTTTAAAATTGTGTGCTGAACTGAGATTTTACTCCCGAGTTCAAGTCTCAGCCCGGTATACAGTTTTAATCCGCCAGGAAGTGTAATCAAAGCACATGTTGCGAATACTGTGGTATGTTGATAGATGTTATGAATTCTGTGGTATGTTGATAGGCATTGGGAATTCTGTGGTATGTTGATAGATGTTGGGCATTCTGTGTTGCGCTTTCTGATTGTTTTATATCCGTCCTAAGTGAGCTTAAAATACTTAGGCAGAACTTAGGTTTGTGAGCTTTAACTGCAACATGATACATTCAGCATCCTATTTGCTTCTCCGTTATGCAGGAGTGAGAAAATTTTGGTCTTCAAATGATTTGCATTCAGAAAGTTATCATCACAGTAAAATCAACAGACAATGTCAGCTTTTCTCCCACTTCTTCGAGTTCTTGCTTTGTGGAGCTGGCTACTTTTGTTTGTGTAAATAAACTGTGCCATTCCATCAACATGTTGCTCATTTGCGAGGATGTTATGTAGACTGAAGCAAGAGTACTTGCCTAGGGAAATCAATTCTTCTATAATACCCATTTGCTGTTTTTTCCAAGAAGACCCACACAGAACCTCTGGTTTTGCTGAACAAATCCAATAACAGATTTAAGATAGAAATCCTTTGTTAGCTGATGATGCTTCCACAGTAGCAAATAAATTCTGAGTTCAAACATAATGACGTATCTTAGAAAGAATGATGTCCCTCATGACAGCCAGCATGGATTCCGAAAACATCGATTATGCGAAACCATAATCACACTTTTCTCACAACGTACTGAAAGCTTTGGACTGAGGCAGTCGGGTAGATTTCTGAAAAGCTTACTGTCAAAAGTATGATCATGTGGGGTATCAAGCAAAATTTATGACTAGATAGAGGACTTTTTGGTAGGGAGGATACAGCATGTTGTCTTGGATGGAGAGTCATTGTCAGATGTAGAAGTAACCTTGGGTGTGCTGCAGCAAACTCTGTTAGAACGCTTGTTGTTCATGTTGTATATTAATAGTAACCACAAACTTTTTGCAGATGATGTAGTTACCTATAATGAATTTCGGTCTGAAAGAAGCTGCATAAATATTCAGTCAGCTTTTGATAAGATTTCTAAGTGGTGCAAAGATTGACAACTTGCTTTAAATGTTCAGAAATGTAAAATGGTGCACTTCATAAAAAGAAAAGAAAAAAATTCTTATAACTATACTATCAATGGGTCACCACTGGACTGGGCCAACTCGTACAAATACCTGGGCATAACACTTTGTAGGTATATGAAATGTAATGATTACACAGGCTCACTGAAAAGTAAAGTAGGTGGTAGATGTGGTAGACTTTGGTTTATTGATAGAATACTGGAAGAAATGCAGTCAGTCTACAAAGGAGATTGCTTACAAAACACTTGTGCCACCCATTATAGAATGTTGCTCATGGGACATGTACCAAATAGGACTAGCAGGGGATTATTGAACGTATACACAGAAGGGCAACACGAATGGTCGCAGGTATGTTCAACTTTTGGGAGAAAAGTCTCAGAGATTATGAAGACATCGAACTGGCAGGTTCTTGAAAAAGTTTCAAGAACTGGCTTTAAATTATGACTCTAGGCATACGAGGGGGTACCAAAAAAAACCTGGAATAACATTGCCATGTGGTGTGCTTGTGTAGTACGCATTTCTGCCGCTAGACACACACAGCGCAACTCACTGCCAGTTCAGTTTGTTGGCCTCGCTTGTTCTGTTCATCTGCAGTGATTGTTTTTGATAGTACTATTTCATTCTAGTTTTGTTTTTCATTATAGCAAGTTTAAGTGAACAACATTCAGCTGAGAAATTCTGTTTTCTACTGTGCTGGTACTGCGAACGGCTGAAAGAAAGGGGAAACTACAGCTGTAATTTTTCCCGTGCGCATGCAGCTTTACTGTATGGTTAAATGATGATGGCGTCCTCTTGGGTAAAATATTCCGGAGGTAAAATAGTCCCCCATTCAGATCTCCGGGCGGGGACTACTCAAGAGGATGTCATTATCAGGAGAAAGAAAACTTGCGTTCTACGAATCGGAGTGTGGAATGTCAGATCCCTTAATCGGGCAGGTAGATTAGAAAATTTAAAAAGGGAAATGGATAGGTTAAAGTTAGATATAGTGGGAATTAGTGAAGTTCGGTGGCGGGAGGAACAAGACTTCTGGTCAGGTGACTACAGGGTTATAAATACAAAATCAAATAGGGGTAATGCAGGAGTAGGTTTAATAATGAATAGGAAAATAGGAATGTGGGTAAGCTACTACAAACAGCATAGTGAACGCATTATTGTGGCCAAGATAAATACGAAGCCCACGCCTTCTACAGTAGTACAAGTTTATATGCCAACTAGCTCTGCAGATGACGAAGAAATTGATGAAATGTATGATGAGATAAAATAAATTATTCAGGTAGTGAAGGGAGACGAAAATTTAATAGTCATGGGTGACTGTAATTCGAGAGTAGGAAAGGGGAGAGAAGGAAACATAGTGGGTGAATACGGATTGGGGGTGAGAAATGGAAGAGGAAGCCGTCTGGTAGAATTTTGCACAGAGCATAACTTAATCATAGCTAACACTTGGTTCAAGAACCATAAAAGAAGGTTGTATACATGGAAGAAGCCTGGAGATACTGACAGGTTTCAGATAGATTATATAATGGTAAGACAGAGATTTAGGAACCAGGTTTTAAATTGTAAAACATTTCCAGGCGCAGATGTGAACTCTGACCACAATCTATTGGTTATGAACTGTAGATTAAAACTGAAGAAACTGCAAAAAGTTGGGAATTTAAGGAGATGGGACCTGGATAAACTGACTAAACCAGAGGTTGTACAGAGTTTCAGGGAGAGCATAAGGGAACAATTGACAGGAATGGGGGAAAGAAATACAGTAGAAGATGAATGGGTAGCTCTGAGAGATGAAGTAGTAAAGGCAACAGAGGATCAGGTAGATAAAAAGATGAGGGCTAGTAGAAATTTATGGGTAACAGAAGAAATATTGAATTTAATTGACGAAAGGAGAAAATATAAAAACGCAGTAAATGAAGCAGGCAAATAGGAATACAAACGTCTCAAAAATGAGATCGACAGGAAGTGCAAAATGGCTAAGCAGGGATGGCTAGAGGACAAATGTAAGGATGTAGAGGCTTAACTCACGAGGGGTAAGACAGATCTGCCTACAGGAAAATTAAAGAGACCTATGGAGAAAAGAGAGTCACTTGTATGAATATCAAGAGCTCAGATGGAAACCCAGTTCTAAGCAAAGAAAGGAAAGCAGAAATGTGGGAGGAGTATATAGAGGGTCTATACACGGGCGATGTACTTGAGGACAATACTATGGAAATGGAAGAGGATGTAGATGAATATGAAATGGGAGATACAATACTGCATGAAGAGTTTGCCAGGACAAAACTCTACCATCTGATGAGCAAGATGTATGAGACAGGAGAAATACCCTCAGACTTCAAGAAGAATATAATAATTCCCATCCCAAAGAAAGCAGGTGTTGACAGATGTGAAAATTACCGAACTATCAATTTAATAAGTCACAGCTGCAAAATACTAACGTGAAATTCTTTACAGACGAATGGAAAAACTGGTAGAAGCCGACCTCAGGGAAGATCAGTTTGGATTACATAGAAATGTTGGAACACGTGAGGCAATACTGACCCTACGACTAATCTTAGAAAATAGATTAAGGAAAGCCAAACTTACGTTTCTAGCAATTGTAGACTTAGAGAAAGCTTTTGACAATGTTGACTGGAATACTCTCTTTCAAATTCTAAAGGTGGCAGGGGTAAGATACAGGGAGTGAAAGGATATTTACAATTTGTACAGAAACCAAATGGCAGTTATAAGAGTTGAGGGGCATGAAAGGGAAGCAGCGGTTGGGAAGGGAGTGAGACAGGGTTGTAGCCTGTTGCCGATATTATTCAATCTGTATATTGAGCAAGCAGTAAAGAAAACAAAAGAAAAATTCGGAGTACGTATTAAAATCCATGGAGAAGAAATAAAAACTTTGAGGTTCGCCAATGACATTGTAATTCTGCCAGAGACAGCAAAGGACTTGGAAGAGCAGTTGAACGGAATGGACAGTGTCCTGAAAGGTGGATATAAGATGAACACCAACAAAAGCAAAACTAGGATAATGGAATGTAGTCGAATTAAGTCAGGTGATGCTGAGGGAATTAGATTAGGAAATGACGCACTTAAAGTAGTAAAGGAGTTTTGCTATTTGGGAAGCAAAATAACTGATGATGGTCAAAGTAGTTAATGGAAAATCTCATATAAAGATGTGAAACAAATACTAACAAAGAGATAGAGGGGCTGGCCAGTACTTACCTCAGCTCAGTACAGCCGATAGATACACAAAAAACAGAACTGAAAATTTACGTTCCTAGCTTTCGGAACAAATGTTCCTTCATCAGGGAGGAGAGAGGGGAAAGAAAGGGAAGAAGGGAAATTGGATTCAGTTACTCACAACCCAGGTTATGAAGCAACAGGGAAAGGAAAACAGGGTGGGTAGCAAGGATGGAGGCATGGTTGCCAGAGGGAAGCCAAAGATCTCTGACAACCATGCCTCCATCCTTGCTACCCTCCCTGGTTTCCTTTCCCTGTTGCTTCATAACCTGGGTTGTGAATAACTGAATCCACTTTCCCTTCTTCCCTTTCCTTCCCCTCTCTCCTCCCTGATGAAGGAACATTTGTTCTGAAAGCTAGGAACGTAAATTTTCGGTTCTGTTTTTTGTGTATCTATCGGCTGTACTCAGCTGAGGTAAGTACTGGCCAGCCCCTCTATCTCTTTGTTAGTAGATGGTCAAAGGAGAGAGATGTAGACTGGCAATGGCAAGGACAGCGTTTCTGAAGAAGAGAAATTTGTTAATATCGAGTATATATTTAAGTGTCAGGAAGTCATTTCTGAAAGTATTTGTATGGAGTGTAGCCATGTATGGAAGTGAAACATGGACGATAAATAGTTTGGACAAGAAGTTTTCGAAATGTTGTGCTACAGAAGAATGCTGAAGATTAGATGGGTAGATCACATAACTAATGAGGAGGTATTGAATAGAATTGGGGAGAAGAGGGGTTTGTGGCACAACTTGAAAAGAAGAAGGGACCGGTTGGTAGGACATGTTCTGAGGCATCAAGGGATCACCAATTTAGCATTGGAGGGAAGCGTGGAGGGTAAAAATCGTAGAGGGAGACCAAGAGATGAATACACTAAGAAGATTCAGAAGGATGTAGGTTGCAGTAAGTACTGGGAGATCAAGAAAGCTTGCCCAGGGTAGAGTAGCATGGAGACCTGCATCAAACCAGTCTCAGGACTGAAGACCACAACAACACAACACTAGGTAAAAATGCTTATGAAACTGTTTTAGTGTTGAAAAGATGTTACCAAGGTGATGCTTTGGGAAAAACTCAAGTGTACAAGTGGTTTGCTCGATTTAAAAATGGCAACATGCCTACTGATGACAAACCTCATTCTGGACGTCCATCAACTGCTCAAATCAATGAAAATATTGAAAAAATTGAAGAGCAGAGCGTATGGTCACAGACCATCAACGGGCAATTGATCAATTGTCAGACATTAGTGGGTTATCTTGGAGCTAGGGTCAGCAAATTTTAATGGAAGATTTGGGAATGAAAAGGATTGCTGCCAAGTTTGTTCCTCACACCTACACACATAGCCATCCTTATTAGACAGTTTTTGGCTAAAAATAGCATGGTTCCATTGCCCACACACGTTAATCATCTGACCTGGCTCCGTATGACTTTTTCTCATTTCCACACATGAAAAAGGGCACGAAAGGACACCGATTTGACAACACGGAAGAAACCAAGGAAAAAATGAGGGCGAAAAACAGTCAGCCATTTCTAAAGATGACTACAAAAAAATGTTTTGAAGAGTGGAAGCACCAGTGGGACGAACATACTAGTTGTAGTGTAGGCCCCCCCCCCCCCCCCCCTACATATGCTACAACCCTCTATGTATCGCTTGCATAGGAATCGTACTTCCCATGCTCTAGTACATGAATGGAATAGAAAGAAACCCTACCTAATAACTGGTATAATGGGACGTACCCTCTGCCGGTTCTGGAGTATAGATGTCAATGTAGATCATAAAAGGCAGTGTCATTTTAATTTCCTAAAAACTATCTTCAGCGTGCTTTACTAAGTTTAAAATCTGTTTCCAAGAAAAATAATCTTACTCTGGGATGTGTTTGAGGTTATGTTCAAAATCAACCAGTATACATTTTCTCATGGTGAGAAACCGAAAAGATGTAGTTTGGATCATCAACCTGGTTTCCTGCCTTTGGTGATGCAGTAATATGTGGTCATCTCCACAGTTTTGTGTATTTCATTGTTGTGGCAGAAATGCTTCACAGAAAAATGATTTCTGAAACTTAACTGTGTACTGATTTTGATTACCAACAGAGGCACAACTAATAAGAGTACCTTGTGAGGTTTCATTAAGTAGCTGACATACATTTCTTTTATCTTATATTTCCATGATACTTTATCATATTTTCACATTTTAACAATGTATTACCTTTGAAAAGCGTAATTTTGTATTCACAAAAACATTTTTCATGTTAATATGCACACTGAAAACCCTATAAAAGTTTAAAGTGTGGAAGGAATATGCTTGGTTCACATTTACTCTGTTATCAACAAAATTTCATGCATTTAAGTCTCAGTTGAGATGCACCAAGGGTAAATTGTCTGCATGGGAGTGTTCATGGAAAGGTATTCACACTCACCAGCAGCCCCCATAAATTACATTGAACACTAAGCCTAATTCATGTGATGTCATACTAGGGGTTGACTTATCATCTCACCAAAATGTTTCATTAGTAAGCAGGTCACGTATATTCTGCATGATCTGTCGAAGTTGTGAGTGGTTACTATCTAACATTATGTTCGGAGGTATGTAGAGGATAAAGAGCATAAAAAATTTCAAATTTAATTCTCAAGGTCCATTTTTATCCTACCACATGATCGCAGAACATCTCAGCACAATAAATATACTGAATAAAAAATAATAATAAAAACAATAATAATAATGTGTCTCTATGGCTTAAACTGGTATGAAATGGGAAAGGTGTCAAGCCATATTAGTTAGCATTACTCAATTTGGGAATATCATGGGACACTCAAATCCCAGTACCTTATTACAATGATACTATTTCTGAAATTTAACACACTTTAGGAAGTTAAAATAAGAATGGTTTGTTTGTCATATGTCAAGGAAGTTGTAAAAGGGTTTAGAGAAAATACAGTCAAATTCCAGGAAGAAAAGGAAGTGCATATCTAAACTACACTCGTACACATCACTGACATCAATAGTGGTTGTCAGGTATCAAGAAGACCAAAGCCATTGAATAGTTGTACTGTACTGATTAATATAGTTGAATTTTTTACCATGATTAATTTTAGTTTTCAAATTCTGCTTTTGGAAGTAGTTTCAGCAACATAACTGTCTGAGAATAAATAATTGCTTTCTTTTACCAACATTAGTACAATGACAAACTGATTCTAGCAAAACCCGTCAGTTGTTTCATCTCAAGTATTGCTCTGTAGTCTGTGATTTTAATCTCTTGGCAAATTTCATCATGAGACACTTCTAACATTCCTGATGCAACTCATTCTGTACCATTCTAGATGCTTATACAGTTGTGGATGAAATTCAATGATTATGGTTGAGGTGCTCCTTCTTCAGCTCTGTATCTCACTTGGCAATTGAGTTTATTAACCCACGGAAAATTTATTTTCCGATTTCTCATCCTCATCACACCATTTCAATGTCATAAAAATGAATATTTTTTTATTACATTTGGGAGGTACATATTTTTTGTGACTTTCTCACAACGGAACTATTTGTTCTTCGCATACAGCTCACCATTGCCCTCGTGATATCTTCACATACATAATTTGCATTTAAATTGGGTGTGACATAAGTGTCTTCAATTTATCTTTGTATAATAACAGAGAAAACAATGTACACAGTAACTAATTGATCAGATTCAGAACAATGCTTTACTCACATTCTTCATACGGAAAAACACTGAGAAATTGCACAACATATGGCAGAGCCACAGTATTTGAATTATATGCAGAACTGCTGAATATGCTTTGAAACTGCTGAATAAGTAACATTAACACTGATTTACTGAAGGTGCAAAGCAAGACTGAGCATTTCATTGGTAAACATAATAGTGGCATAGCTAAGTTCTACTTATAATTTGGCACTAACAAGGTCTTAGGCACTAGCCTAGTCAATGAGTCCTTCTCTTAGTGGAATACCAAATTTAAGTTACTGTGCAGTGTGACTTGTTCCCAAGTGACTGATGGTTCCATTCCTCAGAGTGCAGGAAACACCTTCGCATGATTCATGACTCATTCATGAGCTGAATTAGCTATGGAGATGAAAATCTGGTTACACTTCAATTAAAACACGTCTCCTCAGGCAGCACTAAGGCACACAGATTAAAGCAGCTGATCACTTACACGCCACGGAGTAACAACATTATAAGAGTAAAAAATATGGAGTGACAGGTGTTCAACAAAGTGGTACGTACTTCAGACAAGCACTTGTGTGTTACAGTTTAGGTTGTACCACTTTTGCATAAAGAAACAAGCCACAACAATGTGACTTTGCACATATGAGTAAAGGGAATGCTCATTCTGTATAAAATTATCTGCAAAATAAAATCACTGCAAAGCAATAGGATGAGAGCTAATAAAATTTCTGTTGAAAACAGCAATAAAAAAAATTAGGAAAATGACACTGGAGAGGGGAGGGGGGGAACAACCCACAACCTATATATACAAAAAAAGGTCAGACAGAATATTTTAGCAATCTGAATTCGTATGGTGGTAATTTTTATTTATTTACATATCTCAAAATTGGACATACGAGAAAAGGATAAGCTAAGATAAAATTGAAAATAAGTAATTTAAAGAAGAAGTCATTACTGCAGGGACAGTACACCACTTAAAAGACTACGCTATACAAGGAACAATGCACACAATTTAAAAAAATAAAGATTTGGTGTAAATATTTTACCTCCATTGCATTAATCAGCATGCGAGTAAGCCTAAACGGAATCTTCTCTGGGAACTTTTCTCTTGTCATTGCTACTTCAAAACAATCTCCAAAATCTATATGCAAAATTTTCCCACTCAGCCGATCTAACATCAAATTTGAAGGATGCCTGAAAATTACAAGAATTAAATAGAAAATATTTAGTATTTGGTAAAAAAGGGAAAACAATAATTCTAATAATACCACAATAAATATACAAATAGCAAAAGAACTCAAGTGGGCCTCTTTAAAAGTAATCACCATTATTTGCAAATAATGAAAGTTGGTTTGTATTAGAACCAGATTTTTCTTTACCTGTCTCCTAAGCCCAGTATGTAACCAACCATTGACATGACAGCAAGGGAGCGAGTATAATTTGTACGTCTATCAAACCATACTTCTGATGACGGTGATTTAAGCCAGAGAAGTCGTGATAAGTCATCTCCTTGTGTGTGCTCTAATGCGTGTTCAAACACTTCCACTTTTTGCATCAGTGTTAGGTGGTCATAATCTGGTGCCATCTATAATTATAACAAGGTATTAATTATATTTTCTAATGTACAGCAGTTAACAAAATGGGTACTGCTACAGATAATTTTAAACAATCTATATCATTAGATAGTTCAAAATGTATTCTTTACTAAAGTGTATTTACCCGAAGCATAATTCTGTGTTCAATGTTTAATAATATTTTCTTTTTCTCTCTATAATCCCTTATAAGTGTGTGAAGTGTATCACAGTGAGGCACCCAGCCAATCAGTCCACTGTTTGTTGATAATGGGATCACAGCATACCTCTGTTGGGAAAAGAACATTTTTTTGTGTGAAAACAAATTTATTCATCAGCCTTAAAAACTATTGTATATACTGATAAACAGTCAATAGATTACTAAACAACAATCAGCAGCGACCACTTCATGACAAGCTTTGTAAAATAATGTGACTTAAGATAGCTTGGTTAACCACGCAGAGCAGGCACTGAATAGTAAACAGCCAATTTAAAAGTAGGCTGTTGGATCCTCCCACCACCATCACAATTTTCCGTTATTAAGTAGTATGAGAACAAGGCAACTGGTTTTGGAGTACAACAGTGTTTTTCTAGTGAGTACATTCTATCCCTTATTTGATTCCTAAAGCCTTGCTATGGTTGCCATAAAACTTCCCCAGTAATCAATCTAGCCCCTGCATGAGTGATAGCCTGAAACTCACTTCTCAGTACGCCATGACTATAATCTAGCTGAGATCATATAAAAACTTTGTAACACTGGAGCAGACTTGCTCAGTTTGCTACCCAGGACTTGTGACTAAGGCAGTCCAAAGTGTTAAAAACCATCAGGGAACTTGCTTCCAGGACATTAAGGTGTGATAACCATTACAGCTTTGACTCAAATATGAGGTCCACAAATCTCACCAAAACATTAAAACTTGCAATGGTGTCCTTATGCTGGGCAGGCGAAGTAAAAACACAGCAATAATGATTAAAATCAATATCAAACAATGGAAACTCTAGGTTGGAATACCAACAATGTAAGCAAAAGATAGATTGCTACTTATCATAAAGCTGATGCATTAAGTTGCAGACAGGCACAGCTAGAAGATACTTACACACTAGCTTCTAGCCACAGCCTTTGTCAGAAAAAGATAAACACACACACATTCATTCCCACAAGCAAGGACACCCTTGTACACGACTGCCATCTCCGGCAGCTCAGACCAGCAATCTATCTTTTCTTTACATCGTTACAATCAATATAAACTAACTTATCTGTCAAAAATCTATAAAACCAGTACGTTCAGCCCATTCCTCCAAGTTCTTCCTTCCACCTCCAGATTCCTTAATTATTCATCTTTGTCTTCTGGATGATGGATCTAAGGAATTTCATTTCTGATACCTCAAGTCTCAATGCCTCTCTCTTGTGAGTTGTACCTGAGGAGTTTCTGTGGCATTGTTGTAAGATGAACAATACTCTGAAAAACTGCCCACTAAGATGGATCAATGCACTGGAATTCTTAATGTTGATGTTACACTATTTACGCCAAAGGGATAATTTTACAATACCACCTCCAGGAACACCATTCTCCCATTCAATTCTGTTAGACAGAACTTTGTCACCTCTGCACCTAAAGAAATATGAGAGAGGAAAACTAGTATGACTGTAAGAAAATGACAATGGTAACTAATTTCATGGCACTGTCTGCAAGTGTTCGATGCTGTCTTTGTAAGAAAGTCTGTTGTCTAACTGTCCCCGGCAGGTTCAGGTTGTCAACAATGGATTGAAACCTACAGACCTCACACTTATAATGGTTAAGTAACTTCCTGGGTCTAGTTTCCATATGAAGGTTTTGAGGAGGCTCCCTGTAGCAATTGGAAATGTCTTGTGACATTTTTCTTTGGGAGTACATTAAGGACCGTATTTATGTACCCCTAGAGCTGAGAACACTGGAACAGCTCAGAGAATGCATAAATGCTGCTGTGATGACTGCTGATAGGATGTTCCTACATAAGGTACAAAACGAACTTGACTACCACCTGGGCATTTTGTATGATCAGAGGAACACTCATATGACATTTGTAGAGTGCAACAAAATGGAAACTTGGTAAGTTTATAGTTCTGTTCTTGCATCTGTCATATTTGTACATGATACTTCGGAAAATATAGAGATTTCAAAATGAATTAATCATTTATAGTAGCACTGTGTGTGTGTGTGTGTGTGTGTGTGTGTGTGTGAAGAAAGATTCTATGCCAGTTAAAAGGGCTGCTAATTAATATTGCTAAGTAATCCAATTTACACGTATCCTCTCAGTGTGATAATATTTACATACAGTTCCAAATACTGAGTAGCCAGCCATTCCTTATCTATGTTGCCTTGATAGTTATCAGATTTTTCAATTATTGCCATGTACTGAATTTTGACATTCCTACAGCTTCAGCTATTTCATATGCCTTTAATTGCTGATCGTCCAATAACACATTGTGTACTTTTTCGATGTTTTCATATCTGCTTGCAGTTTTGGGCTGTCCTTCATGTAGATTATATTTTTAAGAATAATACACCCTTGTTTGAATTCATCTGCATTGAAGGAGATTCCATTGGCAGTTAACGGTTCATGAAAAAGATCTTCATGATGGCAGTTTTCAGGTTTACACATTTGAATGAAACACACACACAATATGTCTACTTTAGAAAAAGCTATATAAGCAAAACTATTCTGCAGATATAGTTGAAATTTAACAAATATACAGTTTACCACCATGTTGCCCACATGGTATGCTGTTTAGAAATTACCTTTTGCTGTGCCTACTCTAGAAGCCCCCTCCCCACAATACTATTATGGTAATTTTTCCACTGTCCTGAGCATTTTCCTAATTCAACAGTAGAATTTTCTTTAATGTCAAAACCATGTTACATTCTATTTTTATTACTGTCCCTTGCCTTGGGCAGGCATTTTTAAGCCTGCAGCTTTGAATGATTTCTAATTGCTCAAGCACCTTCATTTTCTTCTATTCAAATATTAAGAAAGTTTTTGTCACTATTAGAATCTTCACTTTCCCTTATTATTAACAGCTTTTTTTCTTGGACACTTCACTTTCACAACTTATCACACTCCAGTTTAGTGACAAGTATATCATAAAAAAATTCAGAGAGCTTGACTGATTTTGTTTTCAGTATTTTTCATCCTGTTTTTGCACCCCTTATTTCAACAGCATCAGCAATGGATGAGCAACTCAGTTTGAAAGAAAACAATAGACACTAGGCTCATATTCAGAGTGAGCAAAGTTCAGACCCCCACCAGCTACCTGTATTAAGGTTCAACTTCTTTCCATGACAAGTTGCTAGTTGAAGAAATCTTGATACTCATATGGAGTGATTTATAGGAACTCCTTTCATTTATTATTAAAAATCATGCTTTACACTTGGTTTTAATGCCATAAAAGACTAGCAATCTTTGTTTATAGTATATTTCATGATTTCTTAACTGTCCACTACCTTCATTTGTCTCTTGGACATAACTCTTTCTTCCCCTTGTCCCCTTGATAATTTTCCACAATACTACATTCTGTGTTCAGTATCTTCTTAATAAGAACTAACATGCTGTCCACAAGATATAGAAAGGAAATACTGCACTTACCTGTATTGTAAGATTCCTGCGGAATGTATCAGGATCATTCAGCAACAGTGTATTAACAAGACCGAAAAGCTGCATTACACGTTCATCCTGTCTTAAGTCTTCATGACCTTTCAGTAGGAACATATAATCTTTTCCATTACTGCCTGAAAAATTGAGAAACAAACATGTAAATTTAATGAGAGCCTTCAGTTGCCAGAACGTATGACTTTTACAGGAAGCATACGGTTTGTCAGTAATTTCAAACCAGAGAAATTATTTAAGAAATTTATGCTTTTTATGAAAAGTACATAAACTATTGTCTGTTAAACTGTTAGGAATAATGATTGACCAGAAACTTAGCTGGGATAAACATATCACATACGTCTTTACTAAACTTGCACGTGCCATGTTCCTACTTTATAAACTTAGGAATAATGTCTGCCAAAACTTACTGCTGCATTCATATTTTGCTTATATCCACCCCCATCTTTCATATGGTATTCTGCTCTGGGGAAATTCTCCAAATTCAGTATCAATTTTCAGATGGCAAAAAAAAAGCTCTTCGATGTATAGTGGGTTTATCCCTTTGGGATACATGCAGGGAACATTTCAAAAAACTTAACATCATGACAGTTCCTTGTTTGTACATCTATTATTGCTTATTACACGTAAAAGAAAACATAGCTCAATATCCCCTTAGGTCCTCTGTCCACACCAATAATACAAGACGAAACCACACAATTGATCTGCCATAGTCTAGATTGTCCAAGATACATAATAGTTATAAATATGTAGGCTCAAACTGTTTAATATGCTCCCTAAAATTGTACAAACAGTATCTAAAAAAAATTTAAGACAACATTGGGTCAATGGCTCAGAGGTAAAGCATTTTACTCAGTTGATGAATATTAAGATTGTAATATGGCAGATTTGCTGTTTTAACATAGAGAAAGGTACCTAAATTTAGAAAAACAATATCTAACATATAGGCATAATAGACCTATTTCCAGTGCTCTATATTTGTATCAATATCTTAGGATAATGACATAATGTCATCAACATGAATACTCCCTGCTTAATAAAAATTTGTATAATGTTTTCTTTTTTATTGTAAAATTAACAATATATAAAATTCCAAATGTGTGCTAGTGTACTACACTAACATTCATATGATTTATATATACATTGTTATGAGAATATAACCATCTTTATACTGTAATTGAACTTATTGACGAAGCCCATTGTATAAGAAAATACTGAATGGCTAATAAAGATTCTTATTCTTATTGCATTAACAGCAAAGACATCTAAGTAACAATAACAATGAAATCATGATGATTAACACAATGAGGACTTTATTACTGTGTTTGAACCTTTAAAAGTGATATCTTCGAAAAATGCCAAGAACAAGTACCTGAACTGTGCACATTACATGAGTGAGTGCACATTAAATGCGTGGATAGAACAATACTTTAGTCTTCTAAGACAATTTATAACGTCTTCAATAACATTCAAGAGTCTTAACATGCAGACCATGAAATAAAAAAGTGTCTAGTCAAAACTGAAAATAACATAGCAGAGACTTCTGTAAACAGCATAGATAAAGCTGTTATTAACCAAAAGGCTGGTTTGAATGCCATAATGCTTCACTAGGCATGCACCTGTTGGTGGTGATATGTCCTTGCCTTCCTCTGACCTTTTATTTGATTTACCCAGTTAAAGCTTAACATGGATTCCCAAACTACAGGACAGATTCATATTTTTCATATAAGCAAGTCACTGCCAGAGGTGAAAGAAGTATAACAACACTGACTGAGGTTTGAAACCTTGGGCCTTTGAATTTGCAGTCTTTTACCCACAAAGCCCCCAAACCACATGTACTATATAAATAATTTTTGTGAGAGTTACTTTTAGTTTCAAGAATCTCTGGATTGTGATCAGTTGGTGCACAGGGTGGGGGAAGGTAATGACAAACTACTTCAGAAGGAAATTCCTAAGATCAGCATATAACCTAGTCTATTGTCTCAGAAATGCAGTAAATAACACAAAGTAACAAGTACACCAACATCATTCTCCAAGGAATTTTCAGTCAGTTATCCAGAGTGGTGAAATGGAAACTGTTTTGGTGTTTGTAGGATCTTCTATTTTACATACATGAATAAATCATTTTGTTAATCATCTGCAAATTAACTAGTGTGTGTGTGTGTGTGTGTGTGTGTGTGTGTGTGTGTGAAGTGTATTACAGAGTGTGTATGTGAGACACAATTATTGTGATCCATATTTTAGATCACAAAGTTAAGAGGAGTCGTAGCGAAGTTCTAGAGGCTTTTTCAACAATCTCTCACATTAACACAAACACAACACTACACTACCAATATTTTCCAAAGGATTACAGACAGTCCTTGATGGTCAATAAATCTTTAAATAGCAAACATTCATTTATCCCTGAAGGAAATCATATAAAATTGCTTTCTGTTGGAGGAAGTAAATTACCTCTGATGCATAGTTTACGAGGTCGCTGCTTTGACGTGATGACTTGTAAGGAACTGTTTATGTAAGCAATGCGTACTATTGGCTGATTGGGCACATATGAGCCAGGCACAGCAAGTTCCTGGTCGCGACACAGAAGCAACTTATGGCTCACATACTGAAGTTCAAGGCTTGTAAGTTGAGGTAACTGGCGAGAGATGCGCCTGAATACATGATAGTACAGGTCCCAGGCCTGGTTTAAGTCACGCACATTGCCTGAAACTTTGTACCGGTGGCACCACTCTTGTGCTTCCATTAGGTCTCTTCCATAAGCCTGAAAAAGAAATGTAGAGAATGCCTTGTAACAAGATGAAAAGATTTCAAATTTTGTAGTTTTGTTGTATTATGTAATGACTACTAAAACGTTGCACTAAAAAAACAGTTGGGCTACACAGTGCAACACTGAAGTAAAGCAAGCAACATTAGAGTCACATAATTTGCAAAACATTTCAGTCAAGGACCATAACAGGGAAATATCTCCATAAATGTTTACATATTAACTATAGATTTTTTTCAGTGTCTAAGTAAGAAGGCAAACAATACATATAGAACTGAATTTGAAACTAAATATATCCTGAAATGAAACAACCATGATGCAAACTATAACTCCTGTCCAGTGCAATAATAATGTGGGAATTATAATTGTGACTGATGACACAGACAACAGAAAATACTCTGATAACATAAAGAAGATTTAGTGCATACTATAATATTTGTAAGATGCTAACTGATTATGAACAGACAGAGACATTATGAACAGACAGAGACATACAATGAAATTAATTTTAACCATGAGCATCAGCATACTTGGGGAGGAAGAAAAAAATAGAAATAGTAAAAGAGTACGGATGGTGTTCAGAAAGAGTAGGAAAGACAAGATCAGTGTTACTAACAAGCATGTTTAGAGAAATCATTAGTTTGAGGTATTTTAATACAGGCAGTTTCTTTCCTGCTTTTAGATGGGAATGGGACAATGAAGATTGAACCCTCAATATCAGTGTTCAGGCCAGCAAGTTGGGAAGAGGGGGTGATAAACGCTGCCTCACTCTTGTAACATTGACAACAGAGAAATAAAAAAACAAGGAAGCTAAGGGTTTAATGTCCCATTGGAAACAAAGTCATTAGTGATAAAGAGTACAAATTTAGAACGGAGAAGGGAATTGGTCATGCCATTCTCAGAGGAACCATTTCATAATTTACCTTAAGCAATTTATGGAGATCACACAATACCTAAATATCAATGAGTCGATAGAGATAACTGCCATCTTCCCAAATGTCATATATTAGTATACGCCAAAGGCAGAGTACAAGCACACAGAAAACCACATGAAGTGATGAATCCTGTTTGCCAAAGGTTACTGTTCAGGCAGGCATAGCCTCACGTGGAGGATGTTTATCTGGAATGAAATGAGGTGTCTGACACACTGATCAGCCAGAACATTATGACCACCAGCCTACTGTTGATATAAACCCTTCCTGGCAATAGCATAGTCACCTGGCGAGGAATGAGTGCTAGTCAGACACAAGTTCACTGTGTGTAGTATCAGTGAGCGTGCTGTCTCTGTGTAGAATGGGCAAGGCACACAATGTATCTGAGTTTGACCGAGGACAGATTGTGATGGCCTAGATGCTTGGCATAAGCATTTCAAAAAATGCTTGACTTGTAGGGTGTTCCAGAAGTGCTGTGGTGAGTGTCTTCAACATGTGGCAAAACCAAGGTGAAACCTGTCTAGATGTTGTGGGGTTGGGCAGCCATCCCTCATTACAGATGTCGGATGTCATTAGGCAGGGCAGACTGGTAAAACAGGACAGGCAGTGTGAACTGTGGTGGAACTAACATCAGACTTTAATGCTGGGCAGAATACAAGTGTATCCGAACAAAAAGTGCATCCAACACTCCCAACAATGGGCCTCCACAGCTGACTACCCATGCATGTGCCAATGTTAACACCGCAACTTTGGCAACTACAGCTGCAACAGGCACGTGACCATCAGCACTGGGCATTGGTGCAGTGGCAGAGCATTGCATAGTCTGATAAAGCCTGATACCTTTTTCATCATGCCGATGAGAGGGCGCAAGACCGTCGTCTTCCAGGGGAACAGCTCCTTGACATCTGCACTACTGTGGGATGGAAACAAGCCGGCAGTGGCTCCATTATGTTCTGGCGAACATTCACATGGGCATCCATGTGTCCAGTAGAGCTCTTGCAAGTCACCATGAGGGACAAGGGGTATCATGCAATGGTTGCAGACCATGTACACCCCTATGTGATGATTATTTGCTGGCAGCAGTAACATTTCCCAACAATATAATGCATCATGTCACAAGGCCTGAAGTGTGATGGAGTGGTTCGAGGAACACAGTGCGAGTTGCAATTGATGTTGATGTGCTGGCCCTCCAACTCACCAGATATGAACCCGATTGAACACATCTGGGATGTGATTGAACATGGCATCAGAGGGTGTTGAGGGTACATTGGTACTATTTCTGAAGCACCTAGGAAAATGTGGAAGTATGACATTTCTATAATGTATGTACAATAGTGAAATAAAATGAAACGAATCAAGGAAAATCATTAACTAAGGCAGTTTCATTACGTTTAGGTGTAGGGCTAAAATTAATTCTTTTTTATACTGTGGGCATTCATCAAGAGAGAAGGCCAACAATTTCATGACTGCTTTATATGCACAACATAGACATTCTTCATCATTAATACATATGATCCAACCAACAACAATATTTTCTCTGCCATAATAGCTCTGATAGCAATCCACTGTGTCTCGCATATGACACTGTGGGGAAATGACTGATAGAAAATAACGAAAATATGCTTGTACATAGAGAATGGTTGTTATCTTTAAACTGTGCAAAGGAAATTATTCATAAAAAAAAGTTTGTGCATACATAGCTCCTTCTCCAACCAAAATATAATAAATTCAGGCAAACATGACGTCATTATGACTTGTAGATGCTGTATGGAAGACTACTGAATCTATTTGGAAGCTATCGCTGCTTTTCTTTCTTTGAAAGTTCGATTATGGCAACTTTACAAAAACTGTCTAGCAATACAGTTTGTGAATAGTAAATTAGTGTTAACAGTTGTTACATCATTGTGGCTCAGTTGGTTAAGTGCTGTCATACAAAGGTAGAGGTACTCTATTTGAACCTACTGTGATTTCAATATTTTTTTCTTTATCTGAAAAATAAAGCAAAGCTGCACCACAGTATGGAGTCCACATTAAAGTCGATAAGTCAGTTCTGAGATCGGAAGTAGTTAGCCATGGCATACCATGAGTAACAGGACTATTATGGTGCCAACAGTATTTACTTATTATAATGTCCTTTACACGGACATTCTTACTTTCCAAACTACAACTGACATGCATGGAAGTGAGTATTTCCCACTTTATCACAGAATAGTGTTTCTTCCCATTTCGTTCACGTATGGAGTATTGGAAGAATGATTACTTAAACAGCTCTGTGCACACTGTATTTGTCTAAAATTGTCTTTGTGGTATGTACAAAGCAATTATGTAGAGGGCTGAAGAATATCTGCAGATTCTTCACTTAATACTGGTTCTTGAAACATCCCATAATCGTAATTTGATGATAGTGACTCTAGCAGCAACATTCCTTCTGCTCACTGCATTGTATTGCAACAACATTAATTTAATTTGACAGTCATTTATACAACTAAACATCACATTTTTAAGATTGCCATCTCCATAAAGGGCTTTCATGAACCATTGTTACTTCCACGTGAAATACAATGATCTGTACTAGGCGCACAGTCTTAGGCTGGTACGACCTGTTGTCAGACATAAGCATTCCTCCTCAATATGCTTGCTTCACAAGATGATGCCAATTTCCACTTTCTTTCTCACTCAGGACTTCCATGAACCGAGTGACCTCCTTGTTGGCAACAAGCTGTCGATCTTGTGCTTATCGATCTCTGTTTAAGAAGTCCCCAACTTAAGTGTTTTCATCAATATGATGTTAAAAGTTTTTTATTTAGCATAACTTTATAAAGAATTATCAATAGTAAATCTCACATTAGAACATGAATATCCTTTCAATATGGTTTCATCACAAAAGACTTTTGCTTCCGTGTTTTATCTACACCACTGGACATGACTGGAATGAAGAGTGCATTTGTGTGTGTCAGCACTCACCCACTCTCTCTGTGACTGATGCTTTGTACACTGTGGAGAGACAAGTACAGCTAATTGCTGTTGTAAAGAAACAAAAATAATTAATCATTTCAGATTTTTTAAATAGGCAACATTTAAATTGTTTTATACTTTCCTGCATTTTAACACTTTTTTGAGTCAGTCTGCTGAAAAGTGTAAAAAGGGGGTTTCACTATATTTGATAAAGGTCCCATACATTTGAGCAATATTCTAAAATGGGATGCACAAGTGTTTTGTATGCGATCTCTTTGGTAGATTCCATCTTGAATAGTTTTTGGAGAAAACTGCTTTACAAATCTAAAATTAGTTTCCTTTCTGATTTGAGTCTTCTATTTTTCCGAAGATTGCACTCTCTAATCTCAAACAAGCTATTACATAGTAATCAAGTGTTACTGGAAACTTTCTGGAGTGTATATGTTATCAAATGTTGGGCACAGTTAAATTATTTCAGGCATTGGTCTTCTAATCCTTTAAAAAGATGTGATGCTTCAACTTGTGCAAGTCGGCTAATGTGAGAAACTCTTTCAACACGTTTCTCACACTTACCTATGAAAGCCATTCTCGATTAGTACCACTATGAAGGCTTACAGTAACTAATATTCTTCCGATTTTAGAACTAACTTATTGAATTTAACAGACTCTGTACCACAGTGCAACTGGTGGCATATTTACATAAAAGCTGAATCCAAGTACGTTTGAACACAGAACATCTACCTTCATACGACAGCACTTAATTGACTCAGCCCAGATGACTTAACAACTGTTAACACCAATTTAACATTGAAAAACCATAATGTTAGATCCTTTTTGTAATGTTGCAGGTTCTCACTTTAAAAGAAAGGAAAGACAGTAATAGCTTCCAAAATTGCAATGAATATACCAGTTGAATATATATGAATATTAATACTAAACAGGATATAAAATCTATTAAATCTGAGATCAAGAGGGTAATCAATAAGTCAAAAATTGATTATTTTAGGACACTCCTCAGAGACAATTCACTGGAGCAATGTTTACAGTGCTCATGGCATGAATGAAAACTATAACACTTTTGCTAATAAAGTGCTTACTTTATTTGAACACTTTTTTCCCCCAAAACCAACTGAGGTTAGAGGAAAGTCTACAAAGAAGCCATGGATTACTCATGAAATAGAGGTATCTTGTAAAACAAAAAGAAAACTGTATCTGTCAATCTGGAACAGTTCTGATGTTGATGCTATAGCACATTACAAGAAATACTGCAAAATATTAAAGACTATAATGCAGACATCAAAGCAAATATATTACAAGGGAAAGATAGTCATATCAGATAACAAAATAAAGACAATATGGAATATAGTGAAGGAGGAGACGATAGAACTAGACATGAAGAGGGACAAATAGCATTAAGAGTACATGATACATTGGTGACAGATGTGTATAGTGTTGCAGAACTTTCTAGCAAACATTTTATAACTGTTACTGAAAAGATGGGGTTGTCAGGTTCTGTAGATGCTGCTATGGAATACCTCGGACCAGACATTTCAAGTGACTTCCATAATATGAATTGACCCTCACTACCCCAGCAGAAGTAACGTCCATCATACAATCTTTAAAATCAAAAACATCTAGTGGGTATGATGAAATATCAACAAAGTTAACTAAAGAATGTTATTCTGAGTTAAGTATTTATCAGTGGAATAATTCCTGAATGGTTGAAATATGCTGAAGTTAAGCCACTGTTTAAGAAAGGAGATAAAAGGGTATCATCAAATTTCTGTCCAATTTCACTTTTGCCAGCATTCTCAAAAATTTTTGAAAAGGTAATGTACTGATAAAAAAGTATCATCAAATTTCTGTCCAATTTCACTTTTACCAGCATTCTCAAAAATTTTTGAAAAGCTAATGTACTATCAGCTTTATAACCATCTTATCACAAATAACATACTGTCAAAGTCGCAGTTCGGAATTCTAAATGGCTCTGATATTGAGAAGGCTATCTACATTTACAGTGTAAATGTACTTAATCCATTAGACAAAAAATTGCAGGCAATTGGTATATTTTGTGATCTGTCAAAGGCATTTGACTGTGTAAATCACAATATCCTTTTACGTAAATTAGAATATTATGGTGTAACAGGAAATGCTGCAAAATAGTTCAAATCTTATATCTCTGGCATGAAACAAAGGGTGTTATTGGGAAATAGAGATGTATTAAGCTATCAGGCATCATCCAACTGGGAATTAATTACATGTGGGGTCCCACAAGGTTTAATCTCAGGGCCCTTACTTTTCCATGTGTATATCAATGACCTTTCATCAGTGACATTACCAGATGCCAAGTTTGTTTTGTTTGCTGATGACACAAACATTGCAATAAATAGCAAATCAAGTGTAGTCTTAGAAAGATCGGCTAATAAAATATTTGTGGACATTAAACACTGGTTCCTAGCCACCTGTTTGTCACTAAACTTTGAAAAAACACACTACATGCAGTTCAGAACTTGTAGGGGGTGTCCCACGAGTATATGCCTAACATACGATGACAAGCAGATAGAAGAAGTGGACAGAGTTAAGTTCTTGGGATTACAGCTTGATAATAAATTCAACTGGGAGGAGCACACCACAGGTCTGCTGAACGTCTTAACAATGCGAATTGTGTCAGACATAGGGGCTATAAAAATGAAAAAGCTGACCTAATATGCATACTTTCATTCCATAATGTCATATGGTATTATTTTTTGGGGGCAATTCATCGAGCCAAGCTAAAGTTTTCCGGACACAAAAACATGCAATAAGAGTTACATGTGGTGGGAACTCAAGAACATCCTGCAGCAGAAGCCTTTTTAGGAACTAGGGATACTAACTACTGCTTCTCAATATATTTATTCCTTAATGACATTCAAAGTATAATCTTCACAAGGATTTAAAGTCATTACTCTTGTACAAAAAGGTGTGCATTATTCAGGAACACACATTTTCAATAACTTGTCAGCAACCATAAAAAGCTTAACCACCACTGAATTTTTTTTTAAATTTTAAATTCAGTACATTAATGCGATCTTAGTAAATGAATGTTTGTAAAATGACGATCGTTCCACTTGGGACCTGTGGAAGGTACATTAGCTTATTTGTTTCAGCTGTAAATATTTGTCATGTATTATTGTTTTTCTGACATGTTCTACAGCCTGGAGGACCTCCTCCCTACAGATCAATTGGAATGAAAGTAAATCTAATCTAATCTAATGAGCTTCTCCTTTAATTCCTAGAACTGATACTACAGTTTAATGTTTCAATCACAAAAGTTGATGCACAGCTTCTGTTGTCTTTAATACAGTGTGTATACATCATAATTATATCACATTCAGCTGAATCGGTGCGAACTGGGGTTACCTTTGTACAAGCCACTGACAGTTGTCATAGGATGTAGCCAAATTAGGAGCTTGAAGGCAGGGGTCAGTTATCATGAAATGGATAAAAAGTAGGTGCACCTAAATCAATTACTCATGTGTGTACTATACACGATCCTTAACTATGAAGTTTCTTTTGCCAATTAAATGTACAAAACAGAAACACAATTAACACACATTACAGAAATATGCATAATAATAATAATAATAATAACAACAAATAAGATTCAAACTTACTGTAAAGATTTTTTAAAAAAGTTGAAGATTGTAACTGCACTGTGTCAGTACATCTACCAATCCATTTTGCACATTCAGTAAACATAAGTAATTACAAAACTGTTAACTCTAGCCACTATCATGGGAAAAGACTCACTCAATTTAAATTTGGCAACAAAAATTAATGGAAAACTAAAATTAAGTTACCAATTAACAAACAAAATTGTACAAAGAATTTCATTTGCACATGAAAAAGATTATTTAAGAGAGCATTACCACTTAAATAATATATTCTCAACAGTAACGGTCTATTTAGATAACATATAAGTTGGGCTGGAAAAGATGTGTCATAAACTGATAACAAAATGCACAAGCTGCAATATACTTTCATAGTACCACTAGTCACAGTGGAAAATATTATGGACCCCGATCCACGCTGGATACTCTTAATCTCTAATATAAAGGTCTCAGGTTTCCAGCCTGAGTAATTTAGTAAAATGATGCAAGGTCTGATGAATGTCACTCCCATTACCTTCTCGAGAATTGTTAAAACAGAGTCTGGCTCATCCAGATCCATTTTGACACTTTACCAGAATAAGTCATTCAAACACCCAATTTCGAAGAACTTAATTTTCTGAAAACTAAAAACTTTATATTAGTTCAACTTGCCAGGAAAGACAGCACAACCAATATTAATTTCCTTTTTCTGTGCTCACTCATTATGTACAGAAAGCCAACAGGATCAGATTTCTGTGTCAGTTGTCTCTATAAGCAAGGTGTGCAGAGATATGCAGCAACAGTGTAGCATTAGCTTCAGCATTATCATCTCATTTGTTTAAAAGTATGTATACATAAAAGAGCATAAGGTACACGTATGAAAGGAATGAAATGGAATGGTTTTTGAGTGTGGCCTACATGTGGAGTTGTTATTATTTTCAATGTTTCATGTAGTATTATGCAATGCAAGACAAGTAATTTCTTTTCTCCCATCTTCATAACATACAGTTCCTCTCATTATGGGGTCTCAGTGACCACCCCTCCTTTCTCATTTTCCCCAACCACAACCTCTTTTATCACGGAAAGCTACGAATAAGCACTTTTCAATTTCTGTTTTTAATTGTTTGTAATAATGGTAGTAGGAATCTCGCCTCATGAAGGTTTGTGATTAGTAATAATGGTACTAGCAATTTCATCTCCTGAAGGTTTGGAGTAAGCACAGCCCTTCTTTATTCTTGTAATTTAAAAATAATGTGTTTTGCTGTTTCACTTATCAGCTCTGTCTTTCCAGAAGGTTGTTAAAGGCCCTGGAAGTGATTTTTTTCTGTCATTTTATCCAATCATTAACAGTTTATTTCACTTTACTTTGCATTCTTGATTGTGTTATGCTCATACCATAAAATTACATCACTGCCATTGTCATGGAAATATTGAGCAACATATGAGTATAGATGTGGTAAAATGTGGCAAAAATGGCATTTAGAAGATTTTGTTTTTGCGTACACTTCTGCTTTGAGCATTTGTAACCATACCCAGTGATTAAATAGCCTATTAGAATGGAAAACATGGGTTATAAAGTAAATCACTGAATCAATGGACACAATATAAAAATGAATTTATTGCTTTGAACAATCTGTTGTTAATCACCAAAATGGAAAAATCTTATTTTCTACAAAATCCAAAATTAGTAGATAATGCCATACCTGATTAAAGGAAGTCTCCTTGTGTGTTTGTGGGCCACGTTCCAACATAGCATGTAAAGGTTCTAAAGTATCAAACATCCCTTTTACATTCCTTTCACCAAAATAAAGCCTACTGGCTTCTTCCAAGCCTTCATGCCAGAGTTCATGCCATAAGATTGCTACACGAATGAGCTCATCACTAACCTAGAGACAAAAAAACATATGAATAAAAACAAATCACTTTGTTATTACATTTGGAAGTCATTCTGATTCTTACAGTAAATTTAAATACATTTAGTATCAAACTACATTACATTTATTAGCTAATAAATAGCATTCCCCTGTTTTCAGTGCAGTTGGATTTGAAAAAAGCAATGAAATGGTGGTTTTTAATAAAGAATGCCTTTGGAGCTGCATATAGAATTCTGTTCACAATTAAATTCTTTTATTACTCAATTTCAGGAAATTGCCATCATCAGCTCATAATGATGAAACACAAAAATACAGATGCAATGTATCTCATACAGTAATAAAAAGTGTCAAAATGATTATTATGACAAGTAACTAATGATGGTGACTGGCAAAATCTAACATATGAAAATTAAATAATAATAAAATAATCTGCAGTCCACACAAAATTCCGTATAAATGCTAAAAAAGACCATTGATAAGTTTACAAGTTTTTATCCTCTGTTATGGATTTAAGAAAATACAATGACAGCTATAGTACAATAATGCCTATAATAAGTTTAAGGTAAAAGTACAACAAAATGGAACACTTACAAGAATAGCCTGGCTCACAAGTAAAGAGCTATGTTCACGCATACTGTTGAGAATTTTGTTAGCAGCATTTCTTCGAGATAAACTTGCTGATTTAGTAGCTACAGTCAGTGGATAAACCAAAGCCTGTGGGTGTTTTTTCCCTATATCAATTAACAAGTGGTGAATCAATCGTCCCACCAACACTCGAGGTGTATCAATTCTTGCAATCAGTTGTGGTATTACCTAAAATTGTAAAATTATGCATTTTTAATATTATGAGATAATTTTCCAGTGCATAACTGTAATTATACATTTTAAAATATTATTGGTGATTAACTAATGAATGTGTGAGTTATGCAGTGGATTGCCTCAAAAGTGCAATCTGGTCTGCTGTGAAAGATGTTACACTTATGAGACATATGCGATGAGGAGAGATTCGATGAGAGTAGCATGGCTTACTGCAGACAGTGAAGTGTATGGGTGGGAGGGAGAAAAGTACAATGATAAGACTGTTACGATTAAGCTTTCAGCCAAAGCCTTCTTCAGAAAAGAAAACACACACATTCATTCATTCACACACACGCAAGCACACCTCACACATACATGACCACCATCTCCGGCAGCTTGGACTGGAATTGTTGTTATACAAACATGGGAATTCTTAAGAATAATGTAATACATATTTACCAAAAGTTTACAATGTATGTCAGGAAAGAAAAAGTCATGTTACACATGACATGTACAACTGTAATCGTCCATGATGTGAAATCTTTTGACATTTACAAACAGCTACCTTTTACAATGCAGAAGACTATAAACAAAGAAACAAGAGTAAGAGTGACTCTTTTTAACTTTTTTTGAGTCTATTTTCCTGTTTACTGACACTTGCATAACAGCATAGAAAATGAAATCTTTGGTATACAAGAGACTGATTTCACAAATTACCTGTAGCCATGTGTCAATGTCTATAGTCCTTATTCCTTCAACTAGGGCCTCATACACCTCATTACACTGTCCATAATCAAACCAGAGTGTAAGTAGTCTCAGAGTATCTTGCAGAGAACTCCCATGAGACAATGCTATTGATCGGAAGAAACCTTCCACAGCTGGGACAGTGAACTGTGTTATATAATCTGAAGCTTGCTGAAAGAGAGGTACCATCATTACCAATACAAGATCTATATGTATTTCCATTTGACACTAAGATTCAAATACGAGTGCACAAAAATACAAAAATTATGAACAGAATGTTCCAATGTAGGAAATATTACATTTCAATAGCAATTGGTGAAGATTAATCACGAATTGCACAGATATACTGGCAAGTACACAAACAGAATAAATTCAATTAAATAGGAAATAAATAAGCGGTACACAATGAGATATTTAAGTAATATAAGAGTAACAAATGTAATTTTTCCATCAAATTGCCTCCTATCTATCACCTAACAATTAGTTAAATCAAAATAATAATAATAATAATAATAATAATAATAACAATAATCAAAATGGAAGCATAAACTGTTTCTAACAAAAGAACCATTACCACTAAGCCAAACCAAAAGTTAGGTTCCAGATACAAGTTTCAGACTGGCACACAATTTCAATTTGTCAAGAACTTTCAAAACAGCACACACTCCATTACAGATGAAATATTCATTCTGAAAAAAGTACTTAGATAATAAACTAAAAATGATAAGGAAAGATTGCTATTCACCATACAGGGGAGACACTGAGTTGCAGACAGGCTCAACAAAAGGACTGCTACATATGTGAGCTGACCACTGTGTTTGGCCACTGAGGCCAGCCAGAATGTGAGTAGTGCTTGCATGAATACGTTCGGGGAAAAAAAAAAACCATTAGAAGAAAGCCTTTTGGCCAAAAGCTCACATGTACAGCAGTATTTTTGTTGTGCCTGTATGTTGCTTTTGTCTCTTCTGTATGGTGAGTAGCTATCTATCCTTTTCATAATATTGTCATTATTCCATCCTGGATTTTCCACTGTTTGAAGCTACAAATGATGTTTTATGAAAGTCAGTAATTGGGTTCTCACAACTGAGGTCACTCTGAATTTCAATACTATTATCATATGTTATATTACTGAAGGTGAAAAACCATCAGAAATGCAGCACAACATTAACAGAAGTTTGAAGGTAAACATGTCCAAGTCCTTATTTCCACCTATTTAGAAATCTCAAAACAATAATTGACACATTCAATAGTTAAATCACTCATGAAACTATCATCACCAATCCTTTCCAATTTGAGAAACAGAGAGAATCACAAGGATAAGTGCCAAATGAAAAATGTAGCTGAAATGTCAAAAAAAATTTAAAGAAGGTAAAACACAATCTTCCTAAAAATTGCATTTACTCTCTTCTAATCTCTACCACATCCACCTGCACATTCATATGATTACACAAATTGTAAAACAGTAAAATCTGATCAAATATTGTAAAAAATTTGAAAATATGAATAATATAAGATGAAGGCTAAAATAATGATACAGGGATTTGTAATTTAAAGGACTGTGTCAAATTTTGCATCATCACTTGGAGACATTTTTAGTCCATTTAGCCATGAAAATTATTTGGTCATTCATACATAAAAATTGATGAAAACTGTCAATATCTGTGACAGAATACTACTAAACTTTCTTTACCACATGTATTTTGAAATTTTCTACCACTCTTCTCATTGATTATTAGTTGTGCATTTCAGCAGATACAACAGCCTAGGAGACCAGTACAATATCTACAGCAGTTAGTTGTTAAGTGCATATACATATTGTTGCCTCCCAGTTAAGGAGCAGGATCATACACCTTTGGTAGGTGAAGTGGACGGAACTGAGGAAACAAGCTGTGGTCACTGAAACCTACTATCGACACATGGCATAGCTTCATCCGGACGCTGAGGCCTCCAGATACATTACCGAGCTTGGATGTGAAGTTTCCTATTCCAGGCAGAGAAGCCACCAGTCTGATGTGCCTGTGTGTACATCTATTCATACGCTAAATTTTATTTATCAGAATCAGCATTACTCACTTCATTATTTGGAGGGGGTGAGGGGTGCGAAACTTTTTGTGCAACTTTAATATCCATTGTTACTGCAAATTTTGAAGTACAATTGCTCTTCTGTAGCAAGGGTTATTTAGTACACATACATAAGTACACTACAACATTAAATAAAAGTCAATAAGTTCACAATAAAATAAAATAATTGTCTTGAGCCAGAGGCCAACTGGAATATAGTAAGACAGAAGTGGCGAAATGATAACTGGTAGTGGAAACCAAAGTAACAGTTATTTCACATGGCTAAATAAGTATAATAGTTCACAGATGTCAAAGTGTAACAGCACTCTAGCAATCGCATTCGACTTTGTACAGTTGAGAGCAGACCATTTTGTTATCTGTCACAGTCTGTAAATATAGTGGTGGTACCTAGGGAAGAGTCAATTAAATTAGAACATGGTGTCAGCTGACTTGCAGAGAATGAGAGCGAGTTCAAAGTCACTTGGGCTTAAATCGACCAGCTAGCTGGTCTCATGTTCAGTCAGCTGCAGATGCATTGTTTTCCTGTCAATTAGTACGTATCTTTCACAAATATATATTGTGTGTTAACAAGACCACAACATGTTATTCTAAAAGATATCTAATTTGAAAGCTTTCTGTTTCAAAAATAGTATTCTTTTGTTGGCTGCTAGGGCCCCAAATGAATGTATTCCAGTTAGTGTTAAAAATGAAAGGTATTTTCAGGACTATGAATGCTATCAATCTATATCAAGTTTAAGTTTTGTTGGTGGACATTATTTTTAGAATAAAATATTTTAAATTTTCTGTAACTCCATTGTTTAAAAGTTTGACTCTGAGTATTTTTGGACAACTATATCTCCAGTTCCACACACAGTGTGTTTCAAAGTCTTTACATCAAACATTTAGAGGTGATATATCAGGTCACAGAGGACAGCTTTTGTTAGAGACAAAATGTTCACTGATATTTCCCAATGACGCTAGACATCCTTTAGTATTTTCCAGCTCTGGGATGACAAGATTTTACTGGCCTAGCAGGGTCAATTTACTCCAATAAATTAATGGAGTGATTTTGCTGTCCCTACCCCTTTTCATACAGAGAAGATGACTGGATTATAGGCAATACATAAGTTACGTCTGCACCGTAAAGTGCCCATGCTCTATCACCTCTCAGGGGCATAACCAATATTAAAGGACACCTACACCTAGTGTTGCCGGGAAACGTCAGCAAACCTTTTGTCTCTAACAATAGTTTTTTCTCATGTTATAATCAATCACCTCCAGACATCTGATACGAAGACTTTGAAACACCCTGTATACGAGCCTCCTTAAAGCCTGAAGTGGTATAACTCCACTTTTCCTTATATTTTTAATACTGTCAGGATCTTGTTCAGCAAATGGCATTCTGTAAACACAGCAAATGATGAAATTCACAACTCGCATAGCAGCTGTGCACGTAGCAGCATAAGGTGTAACACACATCGATCTGTTAACAGCTGAATTGGTGTAGTTGGGAGCTACACTCCTGTGCCTAACTATTGTTTTGAGTCTTCTCTATATGGTATGGATGTTCGATCTTCAGACTATCCCAGTAATAGGATTTTACATGCTTAATTGTCCCAACTGTGCTAAGTGTGATTGACCATGAGTTATGGTAATAAAGACAGCATTCTGGAACCGGTTATTTGAGATGATAATGGGTTGGGTTTTTTTGGGGAAGCAGACCAGACAGCGAGGTCATCGGTCTCATCGAATTAGGGAAGGACGGAGAAGGAAGTCGGCCATGCCCTTTGAAAGGAACCATCCTGGCATTTGCCTAGATAGATTTAGGGAAATCACGGAAATCCTAAATCAGGATGGCCGGACGCGGGATGGGATGATAATGGATCCGGCAGTGAATATTCAGTCATCCACTGCTGGTCTTTTTTTTTTATTTTCTAATTTTATTACTGTACATCAAAGTTATTAGTTTTTTCGCGTGTTTTGGTTCTTTTACCAATATAAAGTACAATATCTGAACATAACAGATGTAGATAAATTCTATATTACAATAAAATTACTCAAAATCTCTGATGATAGAACGAGCTGAGCCATAAAAAAAGGTAAAACTTACAGAGGCTCCAGATGAAGATAAATGAGGCAACACAGTTCTTGTTAACAAAACCCAGAACAAAAAATGCTATAGAATGTCATCACATTCATTCTCCTCTTATCAATCACACTGTACTAGATACTGTGAACCATATAGAAGACATTCACCACAAAATTGGAATATTTGACTGCTCTATAAACTGTACAAAAAACATGCTGAAAGCCAAGGAAAAGAGCCAATTGCAGAAAATGTTTATTGTGGACCTTTTAACTAGTTGAACTTGCATTTCCACACTCCTCACAAGGAGAATGTGATACTTTTGCTAATTAACTGAAGCATTCAACAGATGAACAAGAATTGCATCTGAACTGCTGAAAAAGCTCGAGAGTCCATGAAAGTGGACACTGAAGAAATCAGTTTCTGATTGTTCCTCTTATGATCTTTATTTTAATTTAGCAAAATCTCTATCACATGTCAAGTAACGTATTACACACATAATTTATACGTTTACACTTTGGGTTGCCACAAGCTGTTTTCAAAATTAGGATTTATGTATTCCTGGGATGAAGTGGCTGGATCTCGAGGTTTCCAAGAAAATGGTGCCTGTTTGGTCAAACACATCAAACTGAGAGCAGCC
This sequence comes from Schistocerca americana, assembly GCF_021461395.2. NCBI lineage: Eukaryota > Metazoa > Arthropoda > Insecta > Orthoptera > Acrididae > Schistocerca > Schistocerca americana. Next base: position 744,075,876 of record NC_060120.1, read on the forward strand.
TGCAAAAGATGTTGTAATGTACAGTAGTACGTGTACAGGGCAGAATACAAACTAGAAAATACCCATGACATTAATGAAACCAGTTTTAAGTGAAAAGAATAAAACTGAAATTATGGACCAAGAGTTTACACAACAGATATTTTGTCACAATGACTGGTAGATTGTCAATTGAAAGAAAAAACATCCCTTGCATGTCACTGTAATTACAATCCCTTACATGTCACTGTAATGACAAACAATGACTTCTTGTCTGTGTACAAATTGTTAAAGTCAATCACCAAAAGGAGGACTGTAGTGAAAAACAGGCAGTGTCATGGCAAAGATGCAGGGGATTTCATACCGAAAGAGTGGTCCACTCACACACTTCTTCAAAAAAACTTTCAACAGAGATGTATTTTCACAAGTTGGACTTCATGCCAAGATCTAAAACAGGATGCACAGTTTCCCCAACATATATTATATAAAGCTGTACACAGAACCACAGTGTTTAAAAAGCAAAAGAAGAAAGGCGTGGAAGAACTTTTTACCATTTATTTCATTTGTTCATACCCTCTGGAGTCAGTCTTCTTCCTTCATACAATACTGAAAAGATTGGGCCACTGAAGAGAAGTAATAAAATAAGTAACACAGATTATATAAAAGTACATATGTAAAAACAGTGATGTTAACTGTGAAGTGCATTTTTATAGCAAATAACTAGAAATCTGTTTCCATGAAAGCAAAACTCTGGCAGAACAATACTGTCATTAGACCACAATGCCTTTTGTTAAATATAGTCAATCAGATGAAATACCGAAAAAGGAAAGGAAAATCTTGGGACCAAAATATGATAATGGGAAATGGAAATTAAAAAGTAGTAAAGAAGTTTATGAAAAAATAGAATGAATATTAGACACAATGAGGTAGAGACGCATTGTATGCTATGGACAACTAAAGAGGCTAGACATATAAAAAGAATTTTTATCTTTTCTGACAGAAACCCAAAAACATCAATGGTCTGGATCAAAGAAGTTAAAGCAGACCTGAGCGGAATGGAAATAACAGAGCAAGAAATAGGAGAAAAAGTTTGGAGCAAAAGTAAAAAGTCTCAAGGCCTACCAGGAAAAAAACGAAAAAGGCACGTGCATTACGAACAGAAGAAAGAAATAATGAAGAAACCACAGGAAAGAAAGAAAGGAGAAAAGAAAGAAGAGAGAAGTCATTTCATGTGGTCCTTAGGAGGGGGGAATCTTACCTCTTTATAGCATGGGTGCTGCAAATTCAATTAGGCCCTTATATTATGTCTGTAACTTGATCAAATTTGTTCACATTGCTAACTCAAGTTATAGAAAACTTCTGATAACGTATATGATTAGTAAAGCACTATTAACCTTTGTATAACAATCCTAGTAAACCATTAAATATCTGGAAATGAGAAATATGTGAGTTACACCACTTGTGCTCTACGGGACTCATATCTTGTCTTCAGTCCAAGCTAATAAGGCTTCACATGCAATAAAAATTATTTGGACATTTGAATTTGAATCTGCAAATACATAACAAATCTTTTGATGAGTAAAACTTTGCATTTCTATTATTACAAGTTATGTAACTGTTTTCATCAATTCATTACAGAAGTGTAGTCCTGCTGAGAAACTCCAAAGATTTTATTTAGTTGCATCAGTTTCCAGTGTATTCCACCAGACTATATAAATGTAATGTGCCTAATTCATACTAATGTTATAAATGCAAACATAACTCTGGCTGTCATGCTTTTATGATGAAACTGCTGAACTGACTTTTATGATGAAACTGCTGAACTGATCTTGATTAAATTTAGTCTGGAAATAGCTTGAATGCTGACAAAGAACATTGGATACATTATGAAGTGTGCAGCACAACATATTTATTGATTTGAAGAGTATAACACTAAGTATGGAACAATAATTATGCTTTGAAAAAGTTATTTACTCTGTAACTTTTGAACTATATCACATTAGTGAAAATGCTATTGTTTGATATGTTTTACATAATACGACTCAGTGTAATGATATAATGCTTGTACAACTCTCCACGTGTTTCATCCATACTTCCATAATAACATGTCACAAGCCCTTGTATTTCAGCCACTGTGTCACACATCCCTTATAGCTTCTCAAAGATGTAATGATTTGCATCAACAGCTTATGGTCATGCGGTTAGCATTCCTTACTGTCCCAGGTTCAATTACTGGCCAAATCAACTTTTTTTCCAGTTGTGACTGGGTGGCATCAAATAAGAAAGACTTGCACCTAGCGACCGAACAAATTTACCGATGTCTCCTGGCAAATAAAGTGATATACACATTTCCATTTCGGTTTACTGTTAAATGAACACAGCCACAGCTAACAGCTAGAATATGACGCTTATTGCTATAACCTTTAATCACTAATAAATTGCGTGGATATACAAACGTAGAAACAATAGGTGCTTACATGCTACCAATTCCGTATCGGTCATTCGACTGCCGTGCCGTGACATGCGGCCGGCGCCGTTCGTAACTAGGTGGCGTTCCCGCGCTCAGCCGAGTTGCGGAGCGCCTCTATTGCCATTTGCGCGTACTGATGTGGCGGCACTCTTAAATGTCGTGGCACTATCACAACACTTTTCCCCCCTTGAAAAAAAAAACACTCACTTCCTGGGAGACACGGACAGCGCGGAGACATCCATGGCCTCTTGGGAGGCCCCGAGAAGATCCCACAGAGAAACACGAGAGTATGGTCGAAAATGTCCAGGATGGAAGCCCGTGCGTGGAACGTGCCTCCTGGACGAGATGATGGGTGAAAACTCCGGAGCAGCATCCATAGGTGTCGTGGACCTGGGGGTATGCTCCAGCGAGATGGGTCCCGGAGAAGACAGTGTCGCGACTAAGGCCGGTTCCAGCGTACTCGAAAGCGGTAGCAACGTCGGCTTCAGCAACACGCATGGGAGATCGGCAGCAGCGACAGGACTGGCTTCTCGGGCTGGTGGAGGTGAAGGAAGGGGCGGTGGCACCGGCGTGGCCACCACTCTTGGGCGCATCTGGTCGTAATGGCCAACAACTATGCTGTCGTCCGTACGAATTTCACAAAGCCAGCGGCCGCGAAGAGCCTTGACCACCCCTGGAATCCATTTAGGGCGAGATCCATACCCTCGTGCTCACACGTCGGCACCCACCGAGTATTTTCCCGCACGAGGGGACGCAGAACAAGGCCTGACAGGGTGAAGCAGGTGCAGTAGAGTGCGTGGTTGGCGGCCATGCAAGAGTTCAGCAGGGCTGCGATCACCCAGAGGCGTGATGCGATAAGAACTTAGAAAATGCAACAGAGCATCATCTGTGGAAAAATCACTAAGGAATTTTTTCATCTGGCTTTTGAAAGTGCGGACAAGGCGCTCGACCTCCCCAATCGATTGCGGATGGAAGGGCGGTGCAGTAACATGATGAATCCCGTGTCCAGCACAAAAATCACGGAAGGCCTGCGAAGAGAACTGAGGGCCATTGTCCGTGGCGATTGTGGATGGAAGACCTTCTAGCGCAAAGATTTTGGACAAAGCCAGTGTCGTCGCCGCAGTGGTGGGCGACGGACATCGAACAACAAACGGAAACTTTGAGAAGGCGTCAATCAACAGCAACCAATAAGTGCCGAGGAAGGGGCCGGCAAAGTCAGCGTGCACCCGTTCCCATGGCTGCGCCGGGTCAGGCCACGGAGAGGGCATTGTACGGGGTGCAGCCAGTTGTTGAGCACACTGACCACACGCAGCTACCATGTGGGCGATGTCCGAATCAATACCGGGCCAATAAACATGCCTGCGGGCCAGGGACTTAGTCTGAGAAATCCCCCAATGGCCTTCATGCAACAGTTTGAGAACATCTTTGCGAAGAGAGGCTGGCACCACGACTCGTGGAGATGCGCCATCTGTGGCCAGAAGAACAAAACCATCACAAACAGACAGACGAAGGTGCAAGGCATGGTAGTTGCGAAGGGGATCCGATGCCCGGCCCTTGGTCCTGCCCGGCCAACCCCGTTGAATAAAACTGATCACCTGGCGCAGGACCGGGTCCCGCGCAGTAGCCGACGCGACTTGCGACCCTGTAAGCGGAAAACCCTCGACCGCACGACGTTCTGCCTCATCAATGTGTAAACAGAGTAGTTCATCTCGATCGAAAACCGGGTCGGGGCCCATCGGCAAACACGACAACGCGTCAGCGTTGGCGTGCTGGGCTGTGGGGCGATAGTGAATCTCATAGTGAAAACGAGACAAGTATAAGGCCCAATGTTGCAGGCGGTGAGCTGCCTTATCCAGAAGCGACGCCGATGGGCTGAACAGAGAGACCAGTGGCTTGTGGTCGGTGATGAGGTGAAACTTAGAACCATACAAAAAAACACTGAACTTTTTTAGAGCATAAATGATAGCGAGCACCTCCTTTTCAATTTGAGAATAATGCCGTTGCGCATCGTTGAGGGTCTTGGAAGCATAGGCAATGGGTCGTTCCGACCCATCCTCATACCGAAGGGCGAGAACAGCCCCTAGGCCATACTGGGACGCGTCAGTCGCCAGAACCAAGTGCTGACCCGGACGGAATGTGGCAAGACAAGGCGCCAACTGCAAATGAGCCTTCAGGCGGACAAAAGCCTGCTCACACTCGTCGGACCAACAGAAAGGGACATTTTTGCGTAACAGCTGATGCAGTGGATGAGCTACCGCCACCGCGGATGGAATGAATTTGTGATAATAAGCAATCTTGCCTAGAAACGCAACATGCTGACGTAGAGGACGTATACCCTCACGGGACAAGTGGAAACCAAGGTACACGATGGAGGGTTGGAAGAACTGTGACTTGTCCAGATTGCACTTCAACCCAGTCGAATGCAGAACCCGAAACAGTGAACGCAAATTGCAAAGGTGCTTCTCAGTGGAGGCCCCCGTGACAACAATGTCATCCAGATAGTTTATGCAGCCGGGAACGGAAGCCGTGAGCTGTTCCAAAAACCACTGAAAAATGGCCGGCGCGCTAGCGACGCCAAATGGTAACCGCTGGTACTGATACAACCCACAAGGAGTGTTGATGACGAGAAATTCCTTGGAAGACGCAACTGATGGTACGCCTCCGATAAGTCAAGTTTGGAAAAGAACTGGTCCCTGGCGAGCTTGGTAAATAACTCCTCACGACGGGGAAGAGGACAAGTGTCAATGAGGCTCTGAGTGTTGACAGTGGCTTTAAAATCACCACACAATCGCAGACTCGCGTTTGGTTTAGAAACCACCACGATTGGTGATGCCCATTCGCTGGAGGTAACAGGAAGGAGAACCCCTGAAGCTGTTAACCTGTCTACCTCAGCCTTGACAGGTGCACGCATCACCACCGGAATAGGGCGTGCCCGGAAAAACTTAGGGCGAGCTGTAGGTTCAAGAGTAATGTGGGCTTCAAAATTCTTGGCATCACCCAGACCAGCAGAGAACACGGACGAGAATTCAGAACACAATCCATCCAGCTGTTGATACGGAATATCCTCAGATATGAGGTGCACATCATCATCAATGGAGAACCCGAACAACTGGAAAGCATCATAACCGAACAGGTTTTCAGTGCCCGCATGACCCACCACATAAAACGTGAGGGGCCTAACAACAGACTTGTAGGCAGTGGAAGCATCAAACTGGCCACGATAGGAATTTTTTGTTTATTATAAGTTCTCAGATTTCGCGTAACTGAAGACAAGGGAGGGGAACCCAACTCCAAATACGTGCGAGAATTAATGAGAGTTACTGCACAGCCACTGTCCACTTGCATGCGAATGTCTTTATCCAGAAACGAACAGTAACAAACAACTTATTTGTTTGAGAAAGCACACAGTTAACATCCATGTCCGATGCCTCGTCCTCGTCGACAGGAACTTTAGGGGACTGACACACAGAAGCAATGTGGCCTTTTTTCCTACATGAATTACACGTGGCCCAACATTTTGGACACGTGGCCCTGTCATGCTGTACGAAACAACGTGGATAAGAAGGAAGTCCAGAATGAACCTGCTTCTGTGGTTGCTGTTTTCGCTGCGAGCGTGGCGGCCCAACACGACGTTGTTGACGCGAGTGAACCGCCGCCACATCGTCGGTCCCCTGGGAAACAGGCAAATTGTCCGTGTCGAAAGTGGTCTGTATAGTGCCTACATCATACCACGCTTGCATAATCTGTTCCATGTCTGCCCCAACACGAACACACAAATCCACAATGCAGGAACAAAAATATCCCATCCTCGTCGCCAAAAAGTGTTATAACCTTTAATCACTAATAAATTGCGTGGATATACAAACGTAGAAACAATAGCTGGTTACATGCTACCAATTCCGTATCGGTCATTCGACTGCCGTGCCGTGACATGCGGCCGGCGCCGTTCGTAGCTAGGTGGCGCTCCCGCGCTCAGCCGAGTTGCGGAGCGCCTCTATCGCCGTTTGCGCGTACTGACGTGGTGGCACTCTTAAATGTCGTGGCACTGTCACAACACTTATACAATCCTCAATATGTTTAATCCACGCTAATATTATAGCATGAAAGTAACTCACTCTGTTATGTTTTTACAACTAAACTTCTGAACTGATTTTGATCAAATTTGGTATGAAATAGCTTGAACCCTGAGGAAGAACACAGCTACATACTTCACAAAGTATGTAGTACAAGCTATTTATTTATTTATTTATTTGAAGAATATTACATGAATGAGAGAGTAATACTTATTTCTTGAAAATGTTATTTACTCTTTCACATTTGAACTTTATCATATTTGTGAAAATGCTTTTATTGGTTGAAATGTTCTGTGTAATATGATTCAACAAAATCAATACAATTCTTATACATTTCTTAATGTGTTTAATCCATGCTTATACCAGTATTATTAAATACGAAAGTAAGGGAATAGAGCAAGGTGATTCCACCCACCTGCTTTGAGCCATGACATATTCTGAGTTTATACTATACAAGTTTCTAAGACAACCACAGGTAAAATTTGACAACAGGCCGATTATGTTCTTTTGAGATGGCGACCCCAAGGCAGACCATAACAATAAGAAACTAACATAAAAAGCACATGAAATGTCTCAGCCAGCTAATAAAATGAAATTATCTGGACAACCAAGGGAATGAGACAGTTTTGAGGGGGGTGGGGACAAACTAAAAAAAATCAATGACACTAAGATCATTCCAATATTTTGCTTGACCTGTACAGCTAAAATGAAGGCAGAGGTACCACACAAATCTCCACAAAACAACAACTTAATTAAATATATTACACATGCAAATTCCTCCAGAATAATGGAATTGGACCGTGTGCTTGCCCTTAAAGTAAATCTACCTGTTATGTTTTCCAAGACTCTACCATTGAACCGATTCTGACACTGAACTGATTCTGATTTCATGTAGAGTCAGCCTGAACCCTGAGCGAGATCATAGGTTACTTTAGAAAACTGTATTATCCTTTTGAGTATTATTACCATTCTTAAATATGGTTTATGTGAGTGAGACGCAGACAATGCTGGGGTAATGGTCAGCGACTCTTAGTGTCTACAGATTATTTGTGACTGGGTATCCAATGTTATTGTGCACGAGTTTTTGTGTAGCTAAAAAAATAAAATTTGACAGTATGCCCGAGAACCATGTTTAAAGCTCTTATGACATGCCTCAAACATGTAAGTCTGATTTACGCATAACTCAAAGAAAGCTTGGGTTACTGAAATACAGAAAACTTCAGAGTACTGTCAGTTGCACCAAACCTTAGGTGCAGAATGTCATGTGACTCTAAGAATACAGAGACAGTAGAACAGTTCCAGAGTACTGTCAGTTGCACCAAACCTTAGATACAGAATGTCATGTGACTCTAAGAATACAGAGACAGTAGAACAGTCACAAGCTTGTCAAATTTTTGACACTGAATGTTACACATCTCACAGCTTTCAAGAAACTTGAAGACTCACGATGACAGCATCATTTAAATGCTGTACGACAAACAGAGAGATGCTGTGCATTTACCTCCAGCATCTAGGGCCGGAATATAGAGATGCTGGAGATGGTAGTCGTGTGGATGAGGTGTGCTTGCTTATGTGTATGAATGGTTGTATGTTTCTCTTTTGCTGATGAAGGCTGAGCTCGAAAGCTCTATGTAAGTGTCTTTTAATTGTCCCTGCCTGCAGCTTAACGCATCTTCTTCACAGTAAATAGCATTCTTTCTTTTCCTACACTATTAATCATTGATTAGTCACCTTAGGAAAAATGGATAAAAAATATGGGCACATGAACAACAGTTGGTATGTGTTGCTCTGGTGGCAAACTTTCACTTTCAGTACTGTTCTAATGTAAAGAATTGAAGTGTTTTTAAATACAATCAGAAACTATAATGCATGCTTCCAGATGACTTGATTGGTATGGATGCAGAAGTCTAAATGCCAGGTTCCTTGCCTACTTTTATGAGTTAAGATCTAATTTACCATAGAATTGGCTCTTTGCTTCCACCAGATAATCACCAAAAATGAAGCAGACATTAGGTGTAATAATATCCAAGGTGAAGAAAAAGATACGGTTTTGAATATTCAGAGAATTCCTTCATTATGTACCTTTACACCAGTGCTACAAACATTTATTCATACACACATACATATCTATAAAACTACATACCCATATAATAGAGGGAAAGATTCCACGTGGGAAAAATATATCTAAAAACAAAGATGATGTGACTTACCAACCTGCCAGCACTTTCATTTGCAAGTCACATCATCTTTGTTTTTAGAACCAGATTGTTTTGTGTGTAGTAGATGTTCTCATTCCATTATGTGTTATATTGTATCTAACATTAGATTGTACATATTTTATTATTGTGCAGTTCATTGATTGCTAATGCTTCTTAATGATTTAAAAAAAAAACTAAAATTCAGATGGAGGGTTTTCAACAGTTTGAGTTCTATATTAATCCTTGTAATAATTCACAGAATGTGTTTTGTCTTCTGCATCAGATGATCACTGATAACACTGATGATGTCTCCTCGGTATAGCTCTGCTGTGTGTCTCCTGAGAATGCAGCTGTCTAGCATTTGTATAGAGGAATGGTGTAATTTTCATTGTTGTTTTTAGATATATAAACTACATACCCAGATATTTATAAATTACTAGCATACTTCCTCATCATCAGTCATTGCAACAAAACTACTGATATGTAAGCACAGCCAGGGGTAGCTGCTCGTTTATAAAATATGATCCATGGGCAAATAAAAGAACTACCACTATTACTAACAGAAATGATTAAAATGGGCATCTTAAAGCTTGAAACTAATACTAACTTTGACGCCCAAAAACAAAGTGAACTGTTCTGAGTTTGCTAAATTAATGCAATAATAAATGCAAAAGGATAGTTTTCATAAAAAACTTGTTTTTAGTGTTAAAGCAACACTTCTGGGAACAGTGGATAGGTACTACACACGAATCTGAGGCACAGAAAATCATTACACTATCGTACAGCATATTCTTGACTTATCAAAAATTAATGGGTCTCAGATAACTCAAATTTTGGAGTTTAGGGGTCCTTTTTCATAATGGACTAGATCACTACAGGAGACATGTATCTGGAAATGATGCACAACTGGTTCAGTCAGCATGCAGAGGGAAGATAGATTATGAGTTTAAAACCCAATTGATGGCAAGGGATTTACACACGCGATGGAGAAGAAAATACGCCATGCTTTTTTAAAGGAACTATCCCAGCATACACTTTAAGCAATTTAGGGAAAACACAAAAATACTAAATCTGAATGGGGATTTGAAACACCGTCCTCCCGAATATGTTCCAGCACCTTAGCACTGCGCCACCTCACTTGGCCTGCAGCTAGAGATCAACAGTGTGGACATAATCTGCCTGCAGAATGTTGCTCCACCCAACTTCCATCTCAATGTTACTGAATACATAACTACATTACTGTGGAAATGATGAGCGTCCTACAATGGAAAATGATCTAACATTTCTATTGCAGCATCAAGAATTCATCTACTTTAATCCAACACAATTTTTGTGTGTAGACTTACATGAAAAATTCGATGTTTGTGCCTCCATTAACAGCAGACATACTGGAATTATGGCGCCACATCAAAAAAGTCTCTCAAATGACTGATACAAACGTGATACATCAAATGTGGGATGAACTTGATTACAGACTTGACAAATACCCTAAGCATTTGTAATACAATATATTTACTGTATGACTAGAAAGTTCCTTAATTATAAAAAAAAAGGTACAAAATTATTATTATGAGCATTGTGTGTCATTAAAGAACACACATACAAACACAATATATTTACGTGTTAATATTTAAAATTCACAACCAGATTGCAGCACTTGATGTCACACCGCCCATGTTTTTTCTGATCGCCTTCAAAAATATGGAGTATGCAGGTCTCGACAATATGTATTATATCCACCACAGTAACAAGCAGTACAATCATAATGAACCCACTATGTCAAGATGTGGTCACATCTCCCTTGTCCCATTTGGATGTAGTGTTAAGTCTCAACCAATTACGATGGAGAAGATTAAACCCGGGTTTAAGGGCAATGCCGAGTGGAAAGGGGTCGCAGTTCTCAGGTGGATGTTCATTCCAGAATTCTTTCACTTCTCAGTGGTTTCGGAATAAGATTCAGTCATCAGTTGCACAACTAGGAAATTTATATCAGTGATTAATCTGTCGTTTTCAGAAGCTTACGTAATCTGGGATAGATCATTAGAACTTGGCCATACATGTATTTTAAGTATAAGAAGTGTATTCAGAAACTTACTTAATATTAGTTTAAGAGCTCAAACAAGATACGGTGGCCAATGCACAGTGACCAGTTTTTGTCTGAAGTGCTGGGCAAGTTCCCAAGTTTGTTTGGAACGGGGGAGGCCAACGTTGTTTGCCCACTTTCGGCCAATTGACTATGCGCTGCAGTACCAGAATTGAGGCATACACCATGCAATCTTTTTTTAACAACTTTATGGAAACTATTTGGTAAAAAAAAATTCATTTTTGTGTTACATATAGCTTTATATATCAGCCTAATGATGACATGCCCTTCATGTCATTAATAGTCACAGTTATAAGACACTGCATGAAATTCGTAAAAGTTAACAATGAAAAATAGGGGTCAGTATGATTTTGCTTTTGGTGCATATTACATAATATTTTGCTATGTGTGAAGTTTAGCTAACATCTTTAATTTATCTTTTGACTTGAATGGAGGTCTCTATCTGTCACCAATCTCAAGAAAACTGGCCTTATGTAGTGCAATCATTTACAATCATGAGTGCCAGTGTTAAAGACAAAATGAAATATCCTTAACATTCCTCATATCTCATAAATGGTTTAACATATCGAAATGAGATTGTGGCAAATGATAGTAAACAAAAAGGAAAGTATTTTGCTACAATGCAAAACTTCATTATCTACTGTGTTACTGCACTAACTAAAAGCTTCTTTGATGGAAGAATGTAAATTTTTGAGGGCCATCAACTGCTAGTAAAATGAGAAATGCTGTAGGTTTTGGAACAACATAAGTGAAGACATTACATGTTTATTTTTGTGCTGAGGATGTGCTTTTTCATAAGGCACTGACCTTACTTTTCCTCAGTTCCTCACTTAATAGAATTAATAAACTACTCTTTCAGAATTCTTTCACAACTGCATCCACACAACACGTTAGGAGATGACAGAGTGTAAATCCTCCATGGTTTGGCAAAAGAAGCAAATTTTGTCATGGTCTTAAGGAAAATATAGGTTTTACTCAAAATTTGCCATTCATGATGCTTTCCTGAAAGGTGGTTAACAAGTCAGGAAAATATAAATCACTTTTTTTTTTTTTTTTTTGCATTTTCAGTGGGATTCTTTTTAGATGCTACACAAAGCAAAGATAACAGAGATCTTTTCAGATGGTCACCATGCAAGTGTGGGTGTGGAGAGGCTTCACTTAATATTTACAAAAAATGTAATTGTAAAATTCAGTTTAGAATGGCACTACCCCTTTAGCACTCGGCATTTCTCTTACAGCATGCTGCCTGCAACCCCCACCACTACCACTCTCCCCATACTTGCCCTGTGGTCTGTCTGTGCATGAACTGGCCACATTATTCTGCATGCACTCAAGTAAATGTCCAAGATTTTATATGGCGCAGACAAGGAGGGCATTTAAGACCTGCATTTGTGAGCACTTTCTCAACAAAGACAGTGAAAATTCATATAAGTAAAATTTCCCAGAATGTCTCATAATTGAAAAACATCTTTGCTTAATATGGAAAAATCGCATTTGGCCGAGAAGGCATTTGGCCGAGAAGGGCTTCAAAATGAACCTCTTCTAAGAGTTTAAAATAGGAGGGTTGACTGAAAAGTAATGCCTCCATCTTCGTAACTCTTCAACAGTTGGCAGCATTGGTATGCAGCAGCTCCAGTTGGCGGGAAGCATTAGCATTCAACGGTTGTGTTGTTACAGTGTAAGGTACGGAACCCTGCGCAGATGGTGGGTCAATGCGATTTAAACAACATGCAGTCATTGAATTCTTGACAGCAGAAGGTGTCACCCCAAAGGAGATTCATCAGAGAATGAATGCAGTTTATGGTGATTGTGTTGATGTGAGTACTGTGCGTTGTTGGGCAAGTAAGTTTAAAGATGTTGAGGCGGGAACAACTGACCTCCGTGACAAACAAAGAGTTGGACGGCCTGTGACAGCAACCACCAAGTTTCACAAGCAAAATGTTGGCAGATTGATTCAGGACAATCGTTGTATCACTCAAAGAGAAACTGCACAATTGGCATTTGACGAGAATGTGTGGGACACGTTATTGCTTTGCTTGGATATTGGAAGATCCGGGCACAATGGGTACCCCGGATGCTGACTCCTGAAATGAAGGGGCACAGACTTGAAATTTGCCAGGAACTCCTCTCGTGTTATGAGAATGAAGGTGGCGCCTTTCTCCATTCAACTGTGACAGGAGACAAAATGTGGGTACACAATTATGACCCGAAGACAAAACGTCAGTCTGTGGAATATTGACACAAAGACTCGCCCCAGAAAAAGAAATTTAAGACGCAGCCCTCAGCAGGAAAACTCATTGCCACAATGTTCTGGGATGCAGATGGTGTTATCAATGTCGATTTCCTTGATCATGGAACAACAATAAATTCAGACCATTACATCACAACACTGAGAACTCTGAAACGACAGCTAACAAGGGTCCAAAAGGAAAAGGGAAAGGTTTTTTCTGCAGCATGACAATGCCATACCACACACTTCATGTGCCACCACTTCAGAGACTGAATCTCACCACCGTACAGCATCCTCCATACAGTCCAGATTTAGCACTGGACTTCCATCTGTTCCCGATAATGAAAGATGATTTGCAGGGACATCATTATGCTTCTGATGAAGACATTGAGAGAACTGTGAAACTGTGGTTGCGGAAACAGAGTGTCAACTTCTTCTGTGATGGCTTCAGAAAACTTCTTCATCGTTGGCAGAAATGTTACAATTGGCTGGTGATTATGTGGAAAAGTAAATATTGGTAATTAAAAATCACATTCTAAGAATTATTTCTGCATTTGGTTTATTAAAATATTCCCATCCAAACCCAACTAATGAAGGTGGAGGCATTACTTTTCATTCAACCCTCATACATATTAAACATACCTGCCTAAATTCCAAAGATTTGTTCAATTGATCAGCTTGCACTGAAGAACAGACCCTACTTTGACTAGAGTATCTCTTATACAATGATGAAAAGTAGCCCTTTTCTTTTAGATATTAATACCAGCAATAGCTTACATGCAACTGTGTGCCTTGTTTGTTGTATGTATTATGTAAATATGTTCCTTGCTGCTAGCACAACAGCATAATTGCGCACATAAATATGATTCATTTGCTGTGAATTATCAATCTATGTGTATAATTATTACATATAATATGAAGATTTTTGAGCATGTCATGGCATTATATTTCTGCAAAGAAATGGCTCAAATGGCTCTGAGCACTATGGGACTCAACTGCTGTGGTCATAAGTCCCCTAGAACTTAGAACTACTTAAACCTAACTAACCTAAGGACATCACACACATCCATGCCTGAGGCAGGATTCGAACCTGTGACCGTAGTGGTCGTGCGGTTCCAGACTGTAGCGCCTTTAACCGCTCGGCCACTCCGGCCGGCTTTCTGCAAAGAAAATATTGACATCTGCTAAAGCAGTGTGGAGCAAGTTTCTGTAGTACCCTTCTTATACTTTGCATACATGTATTGCCAAATTGAAACTGATTAGGTGAAATAAATTTCCTAACTGGCAACTGAATCTTATACTGAAATATGTATTTACGAAAGCAGATTAAAATAAAAACAACTGATGGTTCAAATATGCATTTATACAAAATAACAACTGTTGATAAAATCATACTTCTCAGTGATACTGAAAACGTCTGTGGACTGGAATGGTCCAAAGGTAGCTTGTTCACTTTCAAGCACATACCTGATGGATTGTGGAATGGAAAGCACTAAGCTCTTGCAGGACTTTGTCTTGTTAAGATTTTGTAGCTGTTCTTCTGGGATACTGTGAGGCAATGGTAGATAGAACAGGCAATCATTGAATGGGAACTGATCAGGCAGTGTCAGCAATGATCCTCTTGGCCTCATTCAGATGCACATCTATCTTATTTGTATATGTGGAACAATAGTATGAAAAGGACAGGTCCCTACTCACCATAAAGATGAAATGTTGAGTTGCAGGCAGGCACAACAAAAAGACTGCTACATATTTGAGCTTTTGGCCAAAGCCTTCTTCAGAAAACACAATGCGTGCGCACCCACCCACCCCTCTGTCATGTGCAGATATATGCCTGTGTTCTCAGTATTTTTCATACTCATTCACTAGGTTCCTACTTGTGCCTTTTCTATATTAATTGCCAGTTTTGCATCCTATAATCAAATTGCACTCAAGCTACACATTATTCTCATTCCAATGTCAACCATAATTCTATGTCGTTGACATATGTTGCTACCTAAATGCTGTGTAGGTCTGTTGTTTGCTAAGGTGATATACTATTTATTAGATATGATTAAATTGCATAAGGTTTACAAAGGTTGCTACCTACAAATCAGTAGACGCAGCTGCTAAGGATGTTGATGTAAAACCCACAACACGCTTCTGGATCACTTCCAGCATCTTCTTATTATGGGGCTCATGTTAATTTTACACTTTCATATGGCTCTGTAGTTCTTGATACTTAAATATTTATGGTTACCTATCACTGTATAGTATCATAAATAATACAAATGTTATTACTAGTATTTTAAAATATATTCTACAAAAAAATTTTATGTCAATAAGGAAATTGGTTTTTAATTGTATGAAGCTTTCACGCTGTCTCTTGTTGCTGAAATAATTTTTATTCCAATTGCTACAATTTGTAAATTTGTCAGTAGTTTTTTCTGCCTTAATGAGTATTCTATCAATACTCCCATAGGGGAGAACATTGTTTTCTTGTAAGCACTGATGCATAACATCGGTTAGTATCTTGCCTGCTATGATGCTGGCAGTTTCCTTGTTGTTCACTAATGCTGTGTCATGGATTAACCCCTTCTATAAGGTACAATGTTTAAGCTCCACATGTGGATTCTGTGTAATGCAATATTTGCATAGTGGATATGACAACCTTATATAACTGAGTGAAAATGATATACTGTTTTTCGCATGCTACATCTCTAGCATAATGTAATATGTTCGTTGCGATCTTACTCTGCACATGTGGAGATTACCTGATATAATGTTAATACACAGTGGATGCGATGATCTCTCGGGGTAAGAATTATGTAGTCTTAACTTTTCTTTTGAGTGATGATGCATTGCAGAATACTTGTTCATGATGTAAACATATATTTTACTAGAACTTGTCATTGAGCTGTACGTTAAGGTTGAGCTATGCAGCTCACAAACCAGTTAGTGATTGTACATGGAAAAAAAAATTTCTTATCCTGTGGTATGTATTTATGTCATGGAAATATTTATTATTGGTAATGTGTACCATACTATTTTTCTTTATATGCAATTTTCTGTATAATTACAGATCTGAGGATGGAGCTTCAGCTGAAACCAGAGATCAATAAAAATAATAAACTGTGATCCTGACCCATGGAGAATTTTTCTGAATCCAATTGCTGTACACAATTTTTTTTTTTTTTTAATAATAAGAGCTTATATAGAAAATAATGAAGGTTAATGTTTGTAAATGTGAAACAGATCTCAAATACTTCTATTGGTGAGCTCTTAACCATTCCACAGTCAGTGCTAAAACACAACTATCTTAAATTCAACAGGAGAATGTACAACCAAGCCGCTGGACTATCCAGGGGAATTGCCTGTTAATGTGTAACTTGACTTCTTCCACAAACCTGAAGGCTCTCCTTTACAGAACACAATATGTGCATGAACGAATGTAAATAGGATATTCCTGTCACTTCACCTATCGATTAATCACAAAGATCAATTAAGTATAAGCACCAGTGAAATTGTTTGGTTTTTTATATTTTTTGTTGTCTAATAAAAGATTATGTTGTTATATTGAGATGTCACAAGAAAGAAAACAGCAATATTTGTTGGCTCATAAGAAGTTTAAAAAGTCTTGATATCAAATTACCTTCCACGTGGAATGTGAATGCACTCAACAACTGTGACATGACTTGCAAAATGATGGAGAACAACAATCAAACGTCCTTTCCTTTCACGCTTTATTAAAGCAAATATACATTTCAGCTAGTAGTCCTTTCCTTTCATGCTTTATTAAAGCAAATATACATTTCAGCTAGTAACTGCTATTATCAATACATTGTTTTAATACATGCCCTTGTACATCAATCCCCTGTTGTTCAGGTTTCTGTCACAATTCACTCAAGACTACTTGATACTGGCTAGTTACTAACTGAAATCTTGATTTGCTTTAATAACGCCTGAAAGGAAAGGACGACTGATTGCTGTTCTCCATCATTTTAAAAGTCTCTCTATGCTCTTGTATGGTTCTTCCTAAAATTAATTGAAACTCTTGCAGATAACAATTCATATAGCATTCAAAAACAAAATCAAGATATATTTTTAATACTACTACAAGATATATTTGTATTACTTACCAAGCCAGAATTTCGTGCCACTGACTCATCTTCAACTATACCACCCTGTTTCTGCTGTTGGGTGTAGAAAAGGACAGTCTCATAGTTCATGTATGCCCAGGCATGCCAAGCCTTATACCAGTTAGGATCATGCTCTGTTGCAGAGGCATAATAATTAAGTACAGTTATAATTGAACTTTGGTTGATACCTCTGACAGCTTCATGCCACTGCCCTAATTTCAAGTAGCATCTGAAAACATTTAAATCTTTTTATTCAAATATTAAAAATAGAAGAACACTACTATATTCATTTTAATTGTTGGTTATGGATTCATATGCATAAGAAATAATTGTATCAAATTATTGTACAATGCCTCAGAAAAACAAAATATTCACAAGTTTGCAAGTATTGTAAGACTGATTAATTAATTAAACAAAGAAATAGTACTTCAGAATTTCAATGCTATAATTACAAGGAAACAGACTACACAACATAAGTCTAAAGTGTATTTGTATTAATAGGAAATGTATGTATCACTTTGTCCGTTTTGGATGGAGAACACTGCAGCTGTTTTGATTAATTACACTGTAGGAAATAATACAACCAGTCACAAGTTTTCTTGAAATGATTTCATTATACCAGGGCTTCCCTATCTTTTCAGCAGGCGGACCCCTTCTTCAGTCGAAAATCCATGGCGGACCCCTAGTCAGTCAACAGCACAGTAACTTCAAATTTCAGAGCAAAACCCACGGGCAGGTGGCATGTTCCCAATCCCCCCCCCCCCCCCCCCCCAAAGTATCAATAGTCTTTGGTTTAGAGATGAATGAAAACAATTTGAAATTAACGATCCAATTTGAATTCCCACTGTATACAGACACACACTAGTGGATTTACTCTCTTTGTTCAACACACTATAGCCTGATTAAAATTACTTGGTAATTGAAATTTCACACGATGGAGCTTTCTTCCTCCAAGAGCAATCAACGTCATGTCCAAACTGTTCGCTGTTGACAAGCTGCCGCTTATGGTCTGTTCACTTCGACTGTTTGGCTACTGATGTGTAAGGAGCATGCATATTTCGTTACAGTTGTGTGTGTGTGTGTGGTTTTTCGTGAAATCCGAAGAAAAATGTTCATATGTATGTAAAGTCTTCCTTTGGTCATCCTCCCTCCTCATTCATTTCAACTGGAAACTTCCCTTGTTGTGAAGGCGATGGAGAAACTGCAGCCTTCTTCGATGATCCTGACTTCAGGCACAGATCCACGTTAGAAGTAATAAACTAGTCAAAAATCGACTTACGAAACAGGTAGCACACTGACAAGTCAAGTTCAACATTTAATGATGCCTGGGGCCGCATACGTGCCAGCGAGAGATGTGATTGGTCGACGAAGCTCGCTCCGCGCATGCGTAAAAGGTTTCAGCGCATCTAGTGCCATGAGCCAGCACACAAACGACCCCCGTATTGTTGCTTAAACAGTCGATCAGAGAAGCCGCATTCTCCGGCACTAAACTGTGTATACGTTCTTACTTAGGAACCGCAAAGGCTGCTTCGGGATACGACCTGAAGTAAAATTACACATGTTTTTCACACGAAAAAAAAAAAAAAAAAAAAAAAAAAAAAAAATAGTGATGAATTTTACTCATTATTTTACACGATTTGGTGAAAGGTGGCCGCGGACCCCTAGAAAGAGCCGGCGGACCCCTAAGGGGTCCGCGGACCACAGGTTGGGAAGCCCTGCATTATACCATTACTAGTTTGTTTTTAGTTCAGTTCATTGATCAGTATGGACTGTAAAAGAAAATGAAACCTCTGTCCTTTAATATGTAAAGAAGGACTTTTCAGGAAGACACAAGTGTAAAACTTGCAAAGAAGTCAACACTACCATCTGACGTTGGACTCAGGCCCCAAACTAGTAATGGTATAATAAAATCATTTCCAGAAAATTTGTGGCTGGCTGCAGCATTTCCTACAGCGTGATGTACATATCATTTTTAATGAAAATACCTGGTAAATTACAATTGTAAATGTGCAACATTAAGTCAAATCTTCATATAAGAAGCAGAAACAAGATATGAAACAGTGCTTTTAACTCATAACGTTCTCTAGCAAAATATTCAGAAAATCTTTATAACTGAAAGCCAAATTTGCATATTATTGTTCTAGCATTGTTTCTAATTATTTTAACAATGTTGTGGCTTATGTACTACGGTAGTCTCAACAATGAGCTGATGTATGCAAAGTACTAACATTTTCATTTTGGTAACATTTTGTCCATTTAGTTAAAATGGTCTGTCTCACAGCAGTTCAAGAACTTCATCTACATCTGTATTAACACAACAAAGCTACAATGATACCCCATTCTACTTATGTGCTCATTTGTGAGAGTTTTCTTATCTATATGGCCAACAACAACTAGCCTCATCATCTGCTGGCTATTTCAGACAGCAAGCAATTCAGAAAATTTACCTTTGGGAGGCATTTCGTAGTATTTGATAGCTCCTGTACTCTGGACATTGTAATTTTTATTTTCTAAGGAACTACACATGCAGACTGCAGACAGTTACTGCTTCAATGGTATTTTAAAGTGCAAATTTATTCAAGAGAGTACAAGGTGGTGAACATAGTGAATACATTATTAGATAAATATTGTTCTCACGCTATTTCCATTTTCTGCAGACAGTGTTTTATGTGCATATTTGCACATTTTATATATGCTCATTTTCTGCATGGTGGTCATCACAAACATGAGCAATCTATGGATGCTGAAAGTAGTAGAATTGTGATCTTGCTAGAAGAGTGCATTTTCTCTTGCTACAAGTGTGCATTTTCTGTGCCACCATAATAAATGGTGTTTGAAAAAGAACTCCCTAGTTTCAATGTGTCCGTGTCCGTAGAAAGTGACATACCCTATTCTAGTTTGTGGTGTCTGATTCATCAACTCCCCAAGTTTGGCTCTCCTGCAGTTGGCTGGTCTGCTTGACATTGAGATGGCACCAGCACTGTTTTTTTCCTCTGTTTCCTCAGCTCAGTCCAGGTGTGTGTGCAGTGCAGTGCGGAGCAACTCAGCAACATTTCATGTCAAAGGAACTGTCAATCGTCATAACTACAGAATTTGGGGGGCACAGCATCCACATGATGTTATTCAGCACCAACATGACTCTCCCAAAGTTAATGTCTGGTGCGGTTTGATGGAAGATCGTGTGATGCGGTTTGCTGGAAGATTGTGTGATTGGTCCTTTCATTTTTGTAGAAAGAACAATAATGGGGATGTTTACTGTGACATGTTGACAGAGCACGTCTTTTCCCAAACGGACGATATTGAGGCAGAAGAGGAGCTTGTGTTTTTCCAATAAGATGGGGCTCCACATCATGTGCGTGCGGCTCTTGACACTCACTTTTCAGGAAAGTGGATAGGCAGGGCTGACCCAATACCTTCGCCACCATGAAGGCCAGACTTAATCCCACTGGACTTTTTCTTTTAGGGCCACATAAAAAATGTTGTGTACAGTGAAAAGATCAGAGACCTTATTATTTACGGGAAAGCATTGTCACGGTGGTTGGGACAGTTACATCTGAAATGTTGGTGAATATGTGGCGAGAAGTGGAATATCATCTCGACATGTGCAGCACAACAAATGGATTCCATGTTAACGTCTACTAACATTAAACAAAACTTGAAGGAATTCTCTTTCATGATATGTACTCATTGATGTAATTTTTCACTAATTTCTCCATTAAACTAAGGAGTTCTTTTTCAAACACCCAGTATGTATCAGAAGGCTGTAAGGACAGCACGTGCATTGTACCAGAGTGAACTAAAGGGCACAATAATTCCAATAATTTCAAAATTTTCTGTTAAGGTCACAAATGTTACAAAGCCAGTGCAAAGATGCACCCTGACGTTGCTACCTAATGTCAAAATAAGTGAACGCACTGGTAATGGGAAGCGGCAATGATCCAATAAATTGAAGAACAAAATCTCTTCCTGTCTTACCTACAATCTGTATAATTTAGAAATGGTCAACCAGTTAATATATGTTGTATCCTGCTATTAGTGCATGTGAGTGTGAGTGCGTTGAGTGTAGTGCAGCTGTGAATGTGTACTTAAATCAACCTCCAAGTGTATCAGCTCAGGCCGGCCACTAAAGGCCACCTGTAGGAAGTATGCACACAAAACAATCTCCACTGCACCATCTACGGGTGACTGGCGCCTATATATGTGCAGAGCAGTGCTCCCTCATGCTCACTGTGGTTTTTAGGTTGTACTATTTATATCAGTTGTTCTGTGTATGGCTGATGATTCTTTTGTCTTTTTACATGTTGAGTCACAAGTGGCATATTTCCATTGTTGTTCAGAGGTTTATGAATAAAGCCATATTTGTTTTACTTCGATAGGTTTTGTGTTTTACTTGGTTACTACGATATACACCAATCAGCCAGAACATTATGATCACCAACCTATTATCAATGTAAACTCGTTCTGGTGATAGCAGTTTCACCTGGTAAGGAATGACTGCTGGTGAGACACACGTACAGTGCATGTAGTATCATTGAGAGTTCTGTTCGCGTGTAGAATGGGGAAGACGTGCAGTCTATGTGAGTTTGACCTAAGGCAGATTGTGATGGCCCAGAGGCACGGCACAAGCGTTTTGGAAACTGCACGACTTGTCAGGTGTTCGAGGAGTGTTGGGGCGAGTGTCTTCAACTTGTGGCAAAATCAAAGTGAAACCACATCCAGACATTGTGGGGTTGGGCGGCCACCCCTCACTACAGATGTCGGATGTCGCAGGCTGGGCAGACTGGTAAAACAAGACAGGTGGTGAACTGTGGTGGAACTAACATCAGACTTCAATGCTGGGCAGAGTGAAAGTGTGTCTGAATATAGTGCATTGATGATATAATATTAACCCCATGACAATGGCAACTACAAGTGAAATGAACATGTGACCCATCACTGGATGTTGGTCCAGTGGCAGAGCATTGCAGGGTCTGACGAATCCCAATGCCTTCTTCATCATGCCGATGGGAGGGCATGAATCTGTTGTCTTCCACGGGAACAGCTCCTTGACACTTGTACTGTGGAATGGAGACAAGCTGGCAGCAGCTCCATTATGCTCTGAGGAAAAGCCACATGGGCATCCATGGCTCTAGCGGAACTCAAGCATGCCACCATAATAACCAAGGAGTATCATACACTGGTTGGAGACCAATTATATCCCTTCACGATTATCATGTTTCCCAATGGCAGTGACATTTTTCAACAAGATAAAGTGCCATGTCACAGGGCCAGGAGTGCGATGGAGTGGTTTGAGAAACACAGTGGCAAGTGTCAGTTAATGTGTTGGCCCCCCCAACTCACCAAATCCAACACATCTGGTATGTGACTGGTCATGGCACCAAAGCTCATCGGGCACCTCGCCAAAGCTCATCAGGCACCTCCCCAGAATTCATGTGAAATAGGTGACCTGTGTGTGCAGATGTGGTATCAACTCTCCCCAGTCACCTACCGAGGCCTCAATGCTTCCACGTCATGATGACACGTCACCGCTGTTATCAGTGCCAATGGTGGACATACCGGCTATTAGTTAGGAGGTCATAATGTTCTGACTGATCAGTGTAAGTTGAACATCAGTGATGAAAATTTGTACCACTGGGAAATATAAAAGCCCTGTTTAAAGCAAAACTAGTGGTAGCAATTTTATTTATTGTAATACAGCCCCTGCAAGATCAACTTACGCTAGTGAGTTAAATTTCTCTTCTAAGATCATAGCAACCAAGAAAGTGCATTTATATTTTGTGCTGTATATTCACAACTTCTTTTATTAGGTATTATTCTCTTCAAAATCATCACTGAATGAAGTTAGTGTTGCATTATTCTTAGTATGACTATGGAATTTACAGGAGGAGTCAGAAGAGTATTATTAGGCCTGACAAAAACAAATTAACTGTCGATCTATTCTTTTATTATGAGGGCTTCTGTGGTTTAAACTAAACTCTCAATATGCTAAAAACATATAAGAATATGAACATTGAAGAGTATTTATACATATATATATATATATATATATATATAATTCTGGGCGGTTTTAATTTAACTGGTGGTGCTCTGAGTGCTGCCGTGTGGGCTATACAGATTGAAGCTTGTTGAAACATCATAGGCATATACATTAATCGATGTGCTCGCAGAGCTCTGAAAATAATAGTACCAGTTTTTGCCATCAATGGCACTGTAATCAGTCAGAATGTGAAATGTTTTATGTTTTGCCATCAGTATTCTGTCTGCCACTTGGCGATGCAATGTTGATATCTTTTGTGAAGTGACTGTTGGCGCTAGAAAGTTTTCTGTACACAATGCAATAGCTATTGAAAAGAGAGAGCTTGTACGGTTGTTTTATCAGAATGGCAGCAATTGCAGTGCTGCACTGTGAGAATATTGCCAACAGGAACGGCTGTGAAGAGGCCCCATGTCAATAAATGGGCTAAGGAATGTGATAAAGAAATTTGAAGAAACAGGTGAATTAGGTGTTGCATCATGGGATGGGAGGTGGCCCATTTCCATGGCAGGTGTTGATAATGTTGCTTTAGCTATAGCTGACTGTGCAGCACATGCCTCAAATTCTGCAGCCAGTGATCGAGCTGAGTCACCAGAATTCCCTCTTCCCTGGTCAACAGTTCAAAAAAATTTGTGGCACATTTTACACTGTTATCCATACACGATTCAGAATGTGCACCAAATGAAGCCCTAAGATATGCTAAAATGCTGTGAAGTCACCCTTAATTTTTTGACATGCATGGAAATGGATGACATATGGCTGCAAAATATTCTTTGGATAGGCAAGTAACATCCACTGCACTCAGCTTATATGAGAGCATGATAAGATTTCAATGCCTGTTGCATTCTTGGTATATTGTTCTTCCCAGGAGATGACACCTCGTTGGCCTTTTACATGTACAGTGACACCTGGGCATGATAAGGACCTCCTTGTACAACTTGTGATTCCAGCTTTGCAAAAAAGCAACTGTGTCCACACCACTGTTTTCATGCAGTGATGGAGCAACATGACAGGTCACTTGACAGATAAAAGATTTGCTTCAAGAATCCTTCGTGCATTATGTATGGGTGATTTCAAGATATGTGGCCTTTCTGATCCCCTGAACTAAGTCCATGTGACTTCTGAATGTGGGGATATCAAAAAATCCTGATCTGAAGGACAGCATATGATGACATATCACTCTGATTACACCAAATATGCTGTGAGCAACTGTCAACTATGCCGTGTTATATGTGCAGCATATTGCTGAGTTGGGAGACTGTACGGAAAGCATGTTGTAACTTATGACCATATCCTAATAAATATGACAGAACCACCTCTACCGCGTGTTCCACCTTTCCTCCCCTTTTCCTACAACAATACCACATTCTGACTGCTTAAAATGCTGTACTTCCACCAGGTGGCAGAAGGTGGAACTATATTTTTTCAGCATACTCCACGAAGACACCAATTAATGAACATACCTACAATGTTTCAGCATCCTGTGATATGTACAGCCAGAGTTTCAAACACTGACAGTTTATTTATAACCACCCGGTATAAAGGAATTTATTGTTTTGTTGTAAAAAGACAGTAAAACCTTGCAAGAAGTCTTCGGTGTAGCTGCTGTTGTTTCTGGTCCTCAGGGCTGATCATCTGCATTGCTTGTGGATTTAGCCAAGTTTGTACAAACTGCTTCAAATGACTGTAAATAATACAAAATCATCAGAAGACTACAGTAAATTAAAAAATATCTTATTAATTAACATCACACAATACATAACATTTTAGAAACTGTCTCCAATTATGTAGGAAAAGCAGAAAAAAATTTCAGCTAGTATTTTCAAAGATTAAAGCACAGAATTATTTACTATAAATTGATCAAAACTAACTGTTCAGAATTATTTACTATAAATTGATCAAAACTAACTCTTCAAAGATCTCATTTCACACACTGTAACTTACTTGCTTTTATTGCTTTATTTATCGTTGCTCCGACATGAAGACAGTTGCCTCCATCAGTTACACTTTTCAGAGAAAAGATTTATGTGAGAAGACACAACAATTAGTTATAGTATGCAATTTAAAAATATTTTGCATAGGTTTTCTACAGCAGGGTTAGTAGTTTTTCCTAGTTAGTAGTTTTTCATACTCGTTTCCAATGGTGAATATTTTATTGTCAAACATGATATTACCAAGCCTAATTGTAGTTGCTTTCCTGGTATTTCTCATATCTGTACTTGAGATAGTAATCACTGTGGCCATGTGAGCTCTACAAGAAGCAACATAAATGATTCCAGGCATGTTCAATAAAAATAAAAGTAGCAGTTAGATTGAAAGTACAATGTAGAACACTGTTAAACTACTCAGTTTTCTCTCGCAACCCTGGTTTATTGGTGCTTATACAACTGATGACGCTAGGCTATGAACTAGTTTCTGAAGAGTGTAGACTAGTGTTACACTGTCAACCGAACTCAGTCATTTATTGCATCTTGTAATTGTACAATACAGTGCAGCTGTGAGTCCACATAAGAACATTGATTTTGGTTGAAATCAGTTCTAATTATGCCTTAGGGTTTCAAGAGTTTACAAGAATCTGGAAGGCAGTACTAATATCTAGGATCCTGCAATGGAGACCTTACAGGGCACAGAAAGAACCAACTGCATTCATATAGTCTAAATAGTATGTCTTCCATAATATCAATGTTTGGCCACTTTTGGCCATGCTTTAATTTTTCTAACACCAGAGAGCATTATCCAAGTTCAATGTCAGTAGGCTTAAACCATGTCTGCACAACGCATTGGATATCACTGCCAGAGTCCACATCACTTTGAAGTCAGTAACAGATTTTTGTCATATCCACTGAGACCTGGACCATACCAGCAGAAAATTAACACAAAATCCAAACTGTGCTGATGAGATATGTAAGAACATATCTGGTTTCTGAATATAGGAAACACAACATAATGAAGTGGAAGTGTTAACAAACAGAATAAGAAATATAGAAACAAGCAAGCACACAATAGCCCAATAATGATCTAACATGGTGTGAAAAGTCATTAGGAAAGACTGCAATGAAATACAAATATGATGAAACAATGACATCAAGTAACAATTATGTGGAAATATGATGAAGCATGCAAAGTGCTTACATACAAAATAAGTAGTGATAGTATGTGTAGTATGAGGAGGAGATACACACCTAGAACCTACAAATCTCTCATGAATCCTTGGTACCAAGGAATAAGAGTCATTAGTACTACACATGTGAACAAGGAAAGGACAGTTTTATAATGAACCAAGATCAACAGTTCACAGTTATTATAGCGGCAAACACAATACACTCATTTTATGACCCATTCAAGATAATCTTTACACACAACATAATCATTACTTTATCTTTGGAAACAAGTTGTTTCTTCATCGAAAAGAAGGGTCTGTATTTTAAGGTATCCAGCCTGGATGATGGTTCCATTCTTATGCACAGTATTTTGGTGTCAAAACGGTGAAAACAACTAAAATGTTATTCACACCAAGTAACAAAAGACACATGCACATAAATTGTTGAAATATTTCGCATAAAAAAGAATTGTTAATCTTAGTGTGAAGCTATACTGACATATCGCTGACACTTACTTGTAAGCTTCTTCCCGTTTCCCTGACATCCACATATGTTTCGTGTAAGCAAATGTGACTTGTGGATGGTGTGTGGGGAGTGGTTGATCTGAATTTTGAGACGGATCCACACCAAGCAGCATCACTAAAGTTTTATGAGACAACATCTGCAATACATAAAGATATAACATCGCTAACATATCAGGGTTTCCTGCTCTCTTTTACCCACTATTCTTATATAAACACCACATTCTGAACTGAAAGAGTGTGATTAAGTGCATTTGCTTTGGCAATGAAAACAAAAAAGTTCTGGTATCTTGTCACTATTCTTATTGGAGTTAATGAGAGATAAGATAAGAAATAAGTAGCCTAAACACACAGTTTCTGAATTTACAGCTGACTATTTGCAATACCTGCATTTGGTCACATAAAATTATTATTTTTATCGTAAAGAAGACAGGTCAAGTTGCAGACAGGTGCACTTCCCCACCCCATCCATACTGCTAATTGCACTCCACATGATAGTTGCATTCCAGCCCAGGATGCTGGAGATGCCAGTTGCATGTGTGTGAGGTGTCCTTGCTTATATGTGAGTGAGTGCTGTGTATGTCTTTTGCTGACGAAAGCTGTGGCCAAAAGCTTTATGTGAGTGCTCTTTTAATTGTGCCTGTCTGCAACTTGATGTGACTTATGTACAGTAAGTAGTAATCTGTCTTTTCCTACATTGTTGATATTCCTACCTGGAGTTTCCATTATTTAATTTGAAAATTATTCTTCTGTCAGTTATGCTGCTTTTGTGAGGGAGGGAGAGGGGATATCTTTCTTGAAAAAGTGGCTGAATTAGGGGATATCTTTCTTAAAAAAGTGGCTGAATTTGTTGTTTCTCACATCCTAGTTATTAAAAATAACCATGGCTTATCGAATTACACCTATCGTCAATGAGCTTGCTTTGACTCTAACAATAACTTTCATGTTTGTTTATATTCATGTGTTTGTTACAATGACTGTTTCAGTAGTATTACTATTTTAGTCCATTTACACATTCTCAAAAATTCTTCAATGTGCTGATTCCTCTCCCAGTACATGTAATCTGCAGTGACATGACTTACTTTATCATATTTTGTTTAAACTTGCAACAATCAATTAAGCTCCCAGTACATAAATGTTAAGGTGTGCTTTACAGATATCTTCAGATGTGTTTGGTTTTCAATTGACTAAACATATTGCTAATGTTCCTACTCTAGAGATGACTTCAGTAAATGTCAAATCTGTAGAGGAACAAAAAGCAAGAACATTGGCTCAAAAAAAGTTCTGGTAGTAGTTCTACAGCATAGTGTTTTGGGACTACTTTCATATACAACAGGCCAGAAGAGATGAGCACAAAAGTTACAGTAAAAGTTTGGTGCAATTCATTCAACTTCAATTTCAGCAGATGTTATGATTTTAAAAAATGTCTTTTACGAATTATTTCTTGTGGAACTTACTGACTTTACATGTAGAACCCATATATAGTATATTTGATGATTGGAAACTGATTCACAAGCATATATAGCACAGAAACTTCTAGCAGAATGTAAATAATTTAGAAATAAAGGTAACAACTGAACAAGTAATAGATGCATTGAGTCATTAAAACTGTAATACTTTGGGATGCCCCCCCCCCCCCCCCCCAATGAACCATGGACCTTGCCGTTGGTGGGGAGGCTTGCGTGCCTCAACGATACAGATAGCCGCACCATAGGTGCAACCACAACAGAGGGTTATCTGTTGAGAGGCCAGACAAATGTGTGGTTCCTGAAGAGGGACAGCACCCTTTTCAGTAGTTGTAGGGGCAACAGTCTGGATGATTGACTGGTCTGGCCATGTAACACTAACCAAAACGGCCTTGCTGTTTTGGTACTGCGAACAGCTGAAAGCAAGAGGAAACTACAGCCATAATTTTTCCCGAGGGCTTGCAGCTTTACTGTATAATTAAATGATGATGGTGTCCTCTTGGGTAAAATATTCCGGAGGTAAACTAGTCCCCCATTCTGATCTCCGGGCGGGAACTACTCAAGAGGACATCGTCATCAGGAGAAAGAAAACTGGCATTTTACGGATCGGAGTGTGGAATGTCACATCCATTAATCGGGCAGGTAGGTTAGAAAATTTAAAAAGGGAAATGGATAGGTTAAAGTTTGATATAGTGGGAATTAGTGAAGTTCGATGGCAGGAGCAACAAGACTTTTGGTCAGGTGAATATAGGGTTATAAATACAAAATCTACAGTAGTACAAGTTTATGTGCCAACTAGCTCTGCAGATGATGAAGAAATTGATGAAATGTATGGTGAGGTAAAAGAAATTATTCAGGTAGTGAAGGGAGACGAAAATTTAATAGTCATAGGTGAGTGGAAGTCGAGAGTACGAAAAGGGAGAGAAGGAAACGTAGTAGGTGAATATGGATTGGGGCTAAGAAATGAAAGAGGAAGCCGTCTGGTAGAATTTTGCACAGAGCATAACTTAATCATAGCTAACACTTGGTTGAAGAATCATGAAAGAAGGTTGTATACATGGAAGAACCCTGGAGATACTAGAAGGTTTCAGATAGATTATATAATGGTAAGACAAAGAGTTAGGAACCAGGTTTTAAATTGAAAGACATTTCCAGGGGCAGATGTGGACTCTGACCACAATCTATTGGTTATGAACTGTAGATTAAAACTGAAGAAACTGCAAATGGGAATTTAAGGAGATGGGACCTGGATAAACTGACTAAACCAGAGGTTGTACAGAGTTTCAGGGAGAGCATTAGGGAACAATTGACAGGAATGGGGAAAGAAATACAGTAGAAGAAGAATGGGTAGCTTTGAGGGATGAAATAGTGATGGCAGCAGAGGGTAAACTAGGTAAAAAGATGAGGGCTAGTAGAAATCCATGGGTAACAAAAGAGATACTGAATTTAATTGATGAAAGGAGAAAATACAAAAATGCAGTAAATGAAGCAGGCAAAAAGGAACACAAATGTCTCAAAAATGAGATCGACAGGAAGTGCAAAATGGCTAAGCGGGGATGGCTAGAGGACAAATGTAAGGATGTAGAGGCTTATCTCACGAGGGGTAAGATAGATACTGCCTACAGCAAAATTAAAGAGACCTTTGGAGAAAAGAGAACAACTTGCATGAATATCAAGAGATCAGACGGAAACCTAGTTCTAAGCAAAGAAGGGAAAGCAAAAAGGTGGAAGGAGTATATAGAGGGTCTATACAAGGGCGATGTTCTTGAGGACAATATTATGGAAATGGAAGTGGATGTAGATGAAGATGAAATGGGAGATACGATACTGTGTGAAGAGTTCGACAGAGCACTGAAAGACCTAAGTCGAAACAAGGCCCCGGGAATAGACAACATTCCATTTGAACTACTGACGGCCTTGGGAGAGCCAGTCCTGACAAAACTCTACCATCTGGTGAGCAAGATGTATGAGACAGGTGAAATTCCCTCAGACTTCAAGAAGAATATAATAATTCCATTCCCAAAGAAAGCAGGTGCTGACAGATGTGAAAATTACCAAACTATCAATTTAATAAGTCACAGCTGCAAAATACTAATGCGAATTCTTTACAGACGAATGGAAAAACTTGTAGAAGCCAACCTCGCGGAAGATCAGTTTGGATTCCATAGACATATTGGAACACGTGAGGCAAGACTGACCCTACGACTTATCTTAGAAGAAAGATTAAGGAAAGGCAAACCTACATTTCTAGCATCTGTAGACTTAGAGAAAGCTTTTGACAATGTTGACTGGAATACTCTCTTTCAAATTGTGAAGGTGGCAGGGGTGAAATACAAAGAGCAAAAGGCTATTTATAATTTGTACAGAAACCAGATGGTAGTCATAAGAATCAAGGGGTATGAAAGGGAAGCAGTGGTTGGGAAGGGAGTGAGACAGGGTTGTAGCCTATCCCCGATGCTATTCAATCTGTATATTGAACAAGCAGTGAAGGAAACAAAAGAAAAGTTCGGAGTAGGTATTAAAATCCATGGAGAAGAAATAAAAACTTTAAGGTTTGCCGATGACATTGTAATTCTGTCAGAGACAGCAAAGGACTTGGAAGAGCAGTTGAACGGAATGGACAGTGTCTTGAAAGGAGGATATAAGATAAATATCAACAAAAGCAAAACGAGGATAATGGAATGTAGTCGAATTAAGTCGTGTGATGCTGAGGGAATTAAATTAGGAAATGAGACACTTAAAGTAGTAAATGAGTTTTGCTATTTGGGGAGCAAAATAACTGATGATGGTTGAAGTAGAGAGGATATAAAATACAGACTGGCAATGGCAAGGAAAGCATTTCTGAAGAAGGGAAATTTGTTAACATCGAATATTGATGTAAGTGTCAGGAAGTCGTTTGTGAAAGTATTTGTATGGAATGTAGCCATGTATGGAAGTGAAACATGGACGATAAATAGTTTAGACAACAAGAGAATAGAAGCTTTCGAAATGTGGTGCTGCAGAAGAATGCTGAAGATTGGATGGGTAGATCACATAACTAATGAGGAGGTATTGAATAGGATTGGGGAGAAGAGGAGTTTGTGGCACAACTTGACTAGAAGAAGGGATCGGTTTGTAGGACATGTTCTGAGGCATCAAGGGATCACCAATTTAGTACTGGAGGGCAGGGTGGAGGATAATAATCATAGAGGGAGACCAAGAGATGAATTCACAAAGCAGATTCAGAAGGATGTAGGCTGCAGTAGGTACTGGGAGATGAAGAAGCTTGCACAGGATAGAGAAGCATGGAGAGCTGCATCAAACCAGTCTCAGGACTGAAGACCGCAACAACAACAACTTTGGGATGCACACTATACTTGTAGAAGTGATTCACAGACATATAAAACTACTGTTGCTGCTACTACCCCCTCTACTACTACTACTACTCCTCAGGAACTACCTTTCAGTGACTGGTGAAGTTGTGTCGATACAGTTTTATCTGTGTATTACCCTTGAAGCCCACAACAAATTCCAAGTCTACTGCAACTCTGTTCGCTCCACAACAAACTGTGGATTTATTCTTTGATAATTTTCTTTGAGTATGGTTCCACAGACGACAAGAAAAAAATGTTTTTTTGTTCTGGTGCTGCCGAAGTTGTGCCAGCTATATTTCAATTGGATTACACTCTGTCTGCTACAAGGTGACATTAAGATCCTATTCCTGAAAATTTCTACAAGGTTTCATGTATCACTGCCATGATTGTGTATTCAACATCATCTAAAATAAAGTTATATCCCCAATTCAACATATTAAACCAATAGAGGAATAGAGTAAAATTCTTGAACATGACCTTCATCAGAATTTTTTTTTTAGCATTTCTCTGCTTACGATATATTATATCACATTGTACTTGACGATGCTATAAGCCATGCTGAGGCTGAGTATAATATATTAATAAGCAATAAGAAAGCTCAATGTATTGAGCAGTAAATGTTTCCCCACTGGTAAATATCTACAAAATGAAAGCAAAGTCTATATTTTACATGTTACACAGTGTAGCCGAAAACACTGCTGAAAACAATTATCTGATATTTAATAACACTGTGAGGATTAACTAGTTGTTAAGAAGCTGCATTAGAGCAATCTTTAAACAGTATGGAATTTTAAGTGAAATGTAGTGTCTCTGAAAAAATGTCTTTTATGCAGCTATTTACAACTGCTGCAATATCATTCTCATAATGGGCTTTTAACACCAAAGCATTCAAAAATGGAAGGTCGTTCAGCGATAAATGAAGAGAAGAATGCAGAGCGAATGCAGAATGCACAGCAATACACATGAAATTATCAGGAATCCAACTGGAGAGCTTGATTCACAGTACAACATGGTTTCAGGAAAGGCCAATCAACTGGTACAGCAATTTTTGAACTATTAAGTGAAGTGCTTCAGAAACTAGATAATGGCAAAAATGTCATTGGAATATGTCTAGATCTCTCTAAGACTTTTGATATCATGGATCACACAAAACTATTGCCTAAGCTTGACAACATGGGAATTAGAGAAACATCTAACAATATGTGAATGACCTAAACAAATTCAGTGAGAACATCGTCCAGTTTGCTGACGATACAAGTGTGCTAGTGAGTGGTAAAGATATGGAAATGTTTCAGAAGTCTACAACAGAGACACTGAACAATATTGAAAACTGGTTGTCACAATAAATTGGTAATAAATGCAAGTAAGACAGTGGCACTAAATTTCCATAATGAGAAAAAAGGGGAGCAAACTGTTCAGATTCAGATATCTGACAAAGACCTTCAGAATATACACAACATTAAGTTATTGGGAGTACAGCTCCAACATAAATCTTAAATGGGGGATGCATATTGAAAAAGTCTGTAAGAAATTAAGCACTACATGCTACTTAATGAGAATATTAGAGGGATGCTGCAACAAAGATTCTCTGAAAAGTGTGTATCATCCCCATATATACTCACAACTGAACTAGGGAATTATTTTCTGGGGTAACTCTTCTCTCAGCCAAAAGCTCTTTAGGCTAAAAAAAAAAAAAAGAAAGAATTAAAGAATAATTGAATGTGTAAAATGGAACAAAACCTTTAGACTACTCTTTAAAAACCTAGAAATCCTCCCACTTCCATGTATATATGTGTATGACATAACAGTGTTTGTGAAAAAATATTCAATGGAAAATCCCACTCTCTTCCAGAAAAATGAAAATATCCACTCCTGTAACACCAGGCAAAAAGGAAACTTTCCTTTAGAGCCCACACCACCATCCTGAATAAAAAAGGAACCCCGTATTATGGGAAAGTTATTTATTATAAATTTCCCCCACACATTAAATGAATAAATGACCTGGCAAATTTCAAGTCAACTGCTAAGGCATATTTGATTCATCACTGCTTCTATAGCCTCCCCGAGTTCCTTCAGGAAGGTCACTAACGATTTGTGTCTTTGCCTTAGAGATGTATCATACAAATGTTACTAGAACTTTAATGATTTACCACGTAAATGTTGCTGTAATACATATATTAATATGCCAGTACAGTACATGCTCTTTCTGCTTTAAAATATCTACCCTTTATTTTTGTACAATACTTGCTCTGTATATTGTAACTCAGTGATTATTTAATGTAGAAATAATGAATTTAATGCAAATTTAATATTATATTTTGTTATACATTGACTTGTCCTACATCAGACTATACTATTTGTGTACTATGTGATTACCATGACCAATAAAACCCAACTCATCTCTACTCAACTCTAGATTAGGGAGCATAAGTGAATGGAAGACATAGTTATGACTGTGATGAAAATGAAACGGAGGCAGGGCATGTAGCCAGGTGAAACGATGGTGTAGATGGGCAAAGAAAGGTCCTTACTGGACTCGACATTTGTAACCGGTGAGGATGGCTGTAACTGTCAAACCACATTTACTAATAAATAAAAATGAACATCTGGGTACAATGTAAAGATTGATTTGGTGTGTCTCCTTCAGAGGAAGAAGCATCTACTTGGATGTGGTCATTGGATTATCAGTCTGATATATCCTTACTTCTATTCCCTATCTTTTACTTCTTACTTCATTCAGATTCTTCACATAAGTATCTTAATTTCTTTCCTCTTGCTCCTTTTTTCTTTAAGTTTGTTATTTTTAGCCATTAATTATATCTTCTCCTGATACTGCATGCACCAGACAATTATTCTTTAAATACAATGACATGCTACACTGATAACTATCACAGCATTCAAAAGCATACCACATACACAGTGGGTAGTAGCACCCCTTCATAGCTATATCTGTCTTTTTGTTTGTGGTCCACCAAATGAAATATAGTATTTGGTACTCACCAAACGTCCAGACTTTCGGCACAAAGAAGCATACTTGAGCCAAGTGTACATATCCTCCTGTGGAGAAACAACAAGTGTACGCACTTGTATGATGCGTTGCCAGTCTTCTACTACACGCTGACATCCCTGTGAAATTGAATAAGTGATTTGCAGCATTTTGGAACTGTCCTTTAATTTATGGTTACACATCAAATGAACATGAATATAAAGTTTGAAGTGAAAAAAGAAAATCAAACTTTGTGAAAGATCATGTGACATT
Source organism: Schistocerca americana (assembly GCF_021461395.2). Lineage (NCBI taxonomy): Eukaryota > Metazoa > Arthropoda > Insecta > Orthoptera > Acrididae > Schistocerca > Schistocerca americana. Next base: position 744,110,779 of record NC_060120.1, read on the forward strand.
ACATTCTTCAATTTTTATTATGCTGAAAGAAGTGTAGAGTAAATAATAGCTAAACAATCTAAAGCTGGTGACAGACAATGCAAATATTAACCCATTAAGATGCTAGAATAGCAGATTGTAAACTGAAGATCCCATTAATCTGTATAAGAAGTTTAATTTGAATTACATTTTTACTGTCATGTCTTTAAACAGTCATAGGCATTATAAGAAATACTATTCTTAATTCTGAGAGCCAGTTTACAGTTAAAATCTCTTCAACAGATATCATGTACATATCTCAAAATTTTACTAGACAAAAATGTACATGGTAAATACTTTGACAATACATTCTTCGATTGCAATGATCAGGTAGAAATGAAGAGGAAAACCATAAATGTAATAAAGTAGCAATTTACTGTATGTGTGCGGGCGCTACACACACTGTCACTGTTATAAGAAATGTAAGTGGTCACATAAATACAGTGAAGTGATGAAATTTCTGAGGTTTACGCAGACTAACTGACAGAGCATAAATTTTCAAGTATCCAAATGGGTTGTTAAGAATAGTTTTATGCACTATAAAAGGACAGTTTTATGCACAATATTTCAAGAACGTGTCTCATCTTCCTTTAAAAGGTGCTGTGAGTAGCCCTATATGTGCTTGGTGCTTAACTCCAATTAGCCTACAACACCTGTTGAAGACTACCAGGATCTGAGCTAATGTTACAGTTCATAACTGCAAATTACCTTGGCCTGACTATGAAATTACATATGAAGATTACTCAAAAGACAACAAAATAGAAAAAGGCAGTGTTAAATGATTGGAAAAAAATACAGGCAGGATCTCAAAGCAGAATATCCAGACTCAAGCTAGAATGGATTCTTAAGTTTGACAAAGATTTTGTGACAAGATAAATTCTGAAACATAAAAAAAGAAGGCAATAAGATGCAGAAAATCAACAGCAAATATGATTTGAAATTAAGTATCATTGGAAGATTCCCAGAAACAAAGTTACAGATGCAAAAAAATACTAAGCCTCAAAATTTAACCTAATCACTCTTTAAAAAAGGAATTCTCATTTTAATAAAGAATAATAACTATGAACAAGAAATAAGGGAAAAGGTTACACAAGTAGCAAATATAAGTGAAAACAATATATTGGGATTCTGCTCCAGCTGCAAGTCTTAACAAAAGGGGCAAGACTATTAGGAACAAATATCACGGGAAACAGTGTATAGAAAGGCAAGAAGTACGCCCAACATTTATTCAACATTAGTTACTGTAAGTGTTGTGGAACCATTAACTTATTATGGTATTTCTGTTAATCCAGCACACACAATATTGTTACTAGAAATCCTTTGATGGCAAAGGATTAACTTAAATTAAGAATTTGTTCCAGGCAGAATCTGTTTGGGCTAAAGCCTACTCGGTACTAACCAATTATAGGTTCTAACTGTTCTTGGGCTCGATCAAGTAAACACTGTGCACGAATTTTGCACGTGATCTGGAGAAGAGAGATTCCTCGGTAATTATTAACATTGCTTCTATCCCCTTTTTTATGCAACGGAAAAATTAGGGCAGTTTTCCAGTCTTCAGGCATTTTATCAGTTTGACAGATATGTCCTATCAGTTAAGTGATCTCTTATACTGTTAGGTCCGGCTGATTTCAGTAGTTCTGCAATTATACCATCTTCTCTGGATGCTTTATCATTTTTATGTCTCTTAATTTGTTTAGTTGATCTTTTTTCCAAATTTTAAAGGAATGAGGGCTAGATAATAAAACTCTAACACTGATTAAGGAAATGTTAACTGACACTAGTTCTAAAGTTAAATTCATGGGAGAAATTCCTGAACCATTTGATATAAAGACTGATGTTAGACTGGGAGACGGACTCTCCCCATTACTGTTTAACTTCGTTTTGGAAAAGGTAATTACAGAATGGTGAGAGCAAAAGTTGAGTCAAAATATTGATTGATAAATCAATCAAGTTAGGTAGAAGTAATATTAGAGTAGACTGCCTCACCTTTGCAAACGATCTGGCAATTTTAACTAGGGATATTACCACAGCTCAAAAATAAACTGACATTCTTAAAGAAGTTGCAGAAAAAGTAGAACTACAAATATCATTCGAAAAAACGGAATATATGACATTTAACAAACAAGCAACACAGTTTTTGAGCACGAAATATGGAAAAATAAAAAGGGTTTCTCAGTTTAAATACTTGGTGGAAATCACAGAAAACAGTCTGGAAAAAGCTGCAAATGAAGTTCGGGAAAAAAATGGCAACTGCATTCAGATAATACAAAATATTTGTAATAAAAAAAATCACTTTCTAAATTCAGTAAACTTAGGCATTACAGCACTGTAATCAAATCTGAATGTCTTTATGGAGCAGAAACTTTATTTTAAATAGAAAGAGGTATACTGAATAAATCCAAAAGAAAGAAGAAAGATTATTAGGAAAATATTAGGCCCCAAAATTACTGATGGACAAACTTATCAACTGAGAAGTAATAAGGAAATAGAAGAATACACAGACATACATGCTGACATGAGAACAAGAAGACTTAAATTTTATGGGCACATTAAAAGAATGGCACCCACTAGGTTGATAAAACAAGTAGCAGAATTCTGTGAAAACAGAAGTAACGCCAAAACTGAGCCAATTAAATGGATCCCTGTGATTAAGGAGGATCTTAAAGTAGCCCGTATAACTCAGACAGATGTTACATATAGAAAAACATTCAGACAAAAGATATTTTATTGGAAAATTGGTCTGAGGGAAATTAGGAAATGGACTGAAACACCATGGCCTGATGAGTGAAAGAGACTTTGTTCTGAAAGGGTGAAACAAATTTGGACACAAACGAAGGCCAGCCATCAAAAGTGACATTGACTGATTGTACGTCACATGGTCCTATTGGGCCCATTCATGGAGAATAATAATAATAATAATAATAATAATAATAATAATAATACAGTAATGGACTCAAACATCCCAGAGCAAACAAACAAAGAACAACACACATCAATTAAACAATCAGAGGAAAACGAAATCTTAAGACAGCCACCAGAACAAGTACAAATAGAACATTAAGTGACACACATGTTAGATATAGAAGAAAAATTTCAGTTGACATATATAGAATACAAAGACACAAATACAGACATTAGACCATTCTTGCATAGACCACCAAATAACCCGCAAGTCGAAACATCAATAAAACAATCATACACAACAAAATAAATGAAAACACAACTATGGAAGAATTACAACTACTGGTTTATGTAGGAGCACTCACTACACTAAATATACACACTAGGCAGAGATCAGAACCAACCAACACACAGAAGAAACCCACAAAACCAGCATAGCAACACAGGCTACAGATCAGAATAGAAAAACTGAGAAAAGACATCGGACAGCTAACACAATTTATAAGAAATGAAATATCAGACAAAAAACAAAAAAGGTTAGGTAAAATCTCACAACAAGAAGCGATAGAGCAATTAGATGAAAAGAAGCAAAAATTACAAGCATTGGCCAAACGACTTAGAAGATACAAAAAACGTGAAAATAGAAGGAAACAAAACCAAACATTCAACACAAACCAAAAGAAATTTTACCAGACAATAGATAACACACACATTAAAATAGACAATCCACCAAACATAACAGACATGGAACACTTCTGGAGCAACATATGGTCAAACCCGGTACAACATAACAGACATGCACGGTGGATACAAGCAGAAACAGACTCATACAAGATGATACCACAAATGCCTGAAGTGATAATTTTGCAACATGAAGTCACCCGAGAAATTAATTCTACGCACAATTGGAAAGCCCCTGGAAATGATAAAATAGCAAATTTCTGGCTAAAGAAGTTCACCTCAACACATTCACATTCAACTAAATTATTTAACAATTACATTGCAGACCCATACACAAGGAATAACTTATCTGAAACCTAAAGATCAAGCAGACACAGCAAACCCAGCAAAATATCGCCCCATAACATGCCTACCAACAACATACAAAATATTAACTTCAGTCATTACACAGAAATTAATGACACATACAACACAGAACAAAATTATAAATGAAGAACAAAAAGGCTGCTGCAAAGGAGCATGAGGATGTAAAGAGCAACTGATAATAGATACAGAGGTGACATATCAAGCTAAAACTAAACAAAGGTCACTGCACTACGCATACATTGATTACCAAAAAGTTTTTGATAGTGTACCCCACTCATGGTTACTACAGATATTGCAAATATACAAAGTACATCCTAAATTAATACAGTTCCTAAACATAGTAATGAAAAATTGGAAAACCACACTTAATATCCAAACAAATTCAAATAATATCACCTCACAGCCAATACAGATTAAGCGTGGAATATACCAAGGAGACTCATTAAGTCCTTTCTGGTTCTGCCTTGCTCTGAACCCACTATCCAACATGCTAAATAATACAAATTATGGATATAATATTACTGGAACATACCCACACAAAATAACACATTTGCTATACATGGATGATATAAAACTACTGGCAGCAACAAATCAACAACTCAACCAATTACTAAAGATAACAGAAGTATTCAGCAATGATATAAATATGGCTTTTGGAACAGACAGATGTAAGAAAAATAGCATAGTCAAGGGAAAACACACTAAACAAGAAGATTACATATTGGATAACCACAGCGACTGCATAGAAGTGATGGAAAAAACAGATGCCTATAAATATCTAGGATACAGACAAAAAATAGGAATAGATAATACAAATATTAAAGAAGAACTAAAAGAAAAATATAGACGACGACTAACAAAAATACTGAAAACAGAACTGACAGCAAGAAACAAGACAAAAGCTATAAATACTTATGCTATACCAATATTGACCTACTCATCTGGAGTAGTGAAATGGAGTAATACAGACCTAGAAGCACTCAATACACTTACATGAACACAATGCCACAAATATAGAATACATCACATACATTCAGCAACAGAAAGATTCACATTAAGCAGAAAGGAAGGAGGAAGGGGATTTATCGACATAAAAAACCTACATTATGGACAGGTAGACAATTTAAGAAAATTCTTTATAGAACGAGCAGAAACTAGCAAAATACACAAAGCAATCACTCATATAAATACATCGGCTACACCATTGCAATTTCATAACCACTTCTACAACCCTTTAGATCACATAACATCACCAGATACGAAGAAAGTAAATTGGAAAAAGAAAACACTACGTGGCAAGCACCCGTATCATCTAACACAGCCACACGTCGATCAAGATGCATCCGACACGTGGCTAAGAAAAGGCAATATATACAGAGAGACGGAAGGATTCATGATTGCAATACAGGATCAAACAATAACCACCAGATATTACAGCAAGCATATTATTAAAGATCCCAATACCACAACAGATAAATGCCGACTTTGCAAACAACAAATAGAAACAGTAGATCACATCACAAGCGGATGTACAATACTAGCAAATACAGAATACCCCAGAAGACATGACAATGTAGCAAAAATAATACATCAACAACTTGCCATACAACATAAACTAATAAAACAACACGTTCCCACATACAAGTATGCACCACGAAATGTACTGGAGAATGATGAATACAAATTATACTGGAACAGAACCATTATAACAGATAAAAAAAACACCACATAACAAACCTGACATCATATTCACCAATAAAAAGATGAAATTAACACAACCAATCGAAATATCCATACCCAACACAACAAATATACAGAAGAAAACAGGAGAAAAAATTGAAAAATACATCCAACTGGCTGAGGAAGTCAAGGACATGTAGCATCAGCATAAAGTTGACATTATACCAATTATACTATCAACTACGGGAGTCATACCACACAATATCCACCAGTACATCAACGCAATACAGCTACATCCAAACATATATATACAACTACAGAAATCTGTAATTATTGATACATGTTCAATCACCCGAAAGTTCCTAAATGTAATGTAACATATACCGTACAGTTAAAAGGAAGTCACGCTTGATCAAGGTCCGTGTCACTTTCCATTTTTAACCAGACATAATGTCTGAGACAGGAAAGAATAATAATAATAGTAATAATACAGTACCACCATCAAATAAGCTTAGGGAAGATAAATGAGTTTTTAGACTTCTGCTGAACCATGTAGTGTATTACCTGAAGCCTGTCCCACCACATTTTTCTTATTGTAGGTCGGCGCTCTGGAACTAACTTATACTGAATCACTTCCTCAAGTTCTGCCAACATCTGCACAGACACCATTGCACCATATGCACGTTGGTAGCTTTCTCCTGCCATTGCTGTGAGCTCAGTATCTAGTAGATCACGTGCTGAATCTATAAGCTGGACAGATGCAAGAAAGATACATTTCTTAGTCTACAGAACAAATTTTACAAAATTATGTACTCTAAAGATAAGGCTGTTGTCTGTAAAAATAAATAGACTGTGACTTTCTTTCTTAATGAATAAAAACTAAGCATGTTTCAATATAAAATTTTTGTTTGTTGCAATATGTTCTACCTCCTACGCTCTTATTAAAAGATGACTTTTATGTAAGAAGTACTTATGTCAAGGAAAGGCAAACCTACATTTCTAGCATTTGTAGACTTAGAGAAAGCTTTTGACAATGTTGACTGGAATACTCTCTTTCAAATTCTAAAGGTGGCAGGGGTAAAATACAGGGAGCGAAAGGCTATTTACAATTTGTACAGAAACCAGATGGCAGTTACAAGAGTCGAGGGACATGAAAGGGAAGCAGTGGTTGGGAAGGGAGTAAGACAGGGTTGTAGCCTCTCCCCGATGTTGTTCAATCTGTATATTGAGCAAGCAGTAAAGGAAACAAAAGAAAAATTCGGAGTAGGTATTAAAATTCATGCAGAAGAAATAAAAACTTTGAGGTTTGCCGATGACATTGTAATTCTGTCAGAGACAGCAAAGGGCTTGGAAGAGCAGTTGAATGGAATGGACAGTGTCTTGAAAGGAGGATATAAGATGAACATCAACAAAAGCAAAACAAGGATAATGGAATGTAGTCTAATTAAGTCGGGTGATGCTGAGGGAATTAGAGTAGGAAATGAGGCACTTAAAGTAGTAAAGGAGTTTTGCTATTTGGGGAGCAAAATAACTGATGATGGTCGAAGTAGAGAGGATATAAAACGTAGACTGGCAATGGCAAGGAAAGTGTTTCTGAAGAAGAAAAATTCGTTAACATCGAGTATAGATTTAAATGTCAGGAAGTCGTTTCTGAAAGTATTTGTTTGGAGTGTAGCCATGTATGGAAGTGAAACATGGATGATAAATAGTTTGGACAAGAAGAGAATAGAAGCTTTCGAAATGTGGTGCTGCAGAAGAGTGCTGAAGATTAGATGGGTAGATCACATAACTAATGAAGAAGTATTGAATAGGATTGGGGAGAAGAGAAGTTTGTGGCACAACTTGACCAGAAGAAGGGATCGGTTGGTAGGACATGTTCTGAGGCATCAAGGGATCACCAATTTAGTATTGGAGGGCAGCGTGGAGGGTAAAAATCGTAGAGGGAGACCAAGAGATGAATACACTAAGCAGATTCAGAAGGATGTAGGTTGCAGTAGGTACTGGGAGATGAAAAAGCTTGCACAGGATAGAGTAGCATGGAGAGCTGCATCAAACCAGTCTCAGGACTGAAGACCACAACAACAACAACATGTCAATAGTTATTACACTTTAACATAACAGGTGGGTGGAATATAAAATAACTAGGGCCATAAAATTCACTTCTGACCATTCAAATTGCAACACCATGAGGACGGTACACACAAACATCAAACTGGTATTGAGTGTATTGCATGCTTGGATATGCAAATGACAAGCTTTTGATTTCTAAGTAGGTAGGAGTTACACTAACTTACAGTCTTTGTGTAAGGATGGGTTTTACAGCAAGTTTCTCATTCAGAACTCTCAACGTTGGCTGCTTGTTAGATCACATTATGCCTTGCATCAGAAAGAGAAACATACATTAGCCCATGTTGGAATTTGAAAAGGGCAGGATAGTGGCCTATAGAGACATTAACTGTTCTGTGATATTGCTGCTCAAACATATGGGACTCTATGACTGTCATGCAAAAATGGAATATACGGGTTCAGGCCCTCAACAGCCCTGCACGACTAGTGCCCGAGCGGACAGATATATCGTTCACTTGGCTGAGCAGGATTGCTGAGCCACATCACATACATTGATTCAAGAAATGAGCTCGTTTTCATCAAGACAAGTATCCACAAGGACAGTGTGACAGTGTCCAGAGCAGCCCAGACTGTCAGCATTGCAAACATTGTCACAGTTACCCTAGAAGGAGCAGAAGACAGACATGCACTGACAGTGGTGCACTCAACAACAACACCAGTCACATGAGTGGCATCCTGTTGTCTTTTCAAATGAATCGTGGTTACATCTTGATGTGTCAAGGCTAGTGACTGTGCCCTTCCATGTCTTCATCGTATAATCTTTCGACAATGGATTTTCACCCAGCAGCAGAGTATGCACTGATTTGAAACTTCCTGATTTTTATATTTTGTTAATGAACTTATTGACTGCTCAATATGAACTTCCTGATTTTTATATTTTGTTAATGAACTTATTGACTGCTCAATATATCATTTACATAGTGTTGGTTTCTTTTCTACTCATGGTTTTTTTTTACACCAGTTTGATCCTAAGTTTACTGAGTTAAGCAACTGGGGATCCCTTGCAATCATGTATGTACTCCTAAGGGTATACGACGTAATACTTGGATGTAGATACAAATCTTTTGAAATGTGTGTTCATAATTACATAGTGAATATTCATTCTCCTTATCTGATACCTAAATAGTGATGCAACCACCAAAATTACAAAAGATTAAACAAACAAACAAAAAATTAAGATACCGTAAGCTAATTTATTGAGGAAAAAAATTACTGTGAGTTGAGATAATGGTAAGTAGACATAAAGATCGATAAAAAATAGATGTTTAATGAGCTCTTTTTAGTTGAAATCAAATGTAATGCACACAGCAAATAAATATAAAAAATACAAGAAATGTTATCACACTGAAATTATGGTGATAATACTGTGGAGCAGTGAAATTGCTGGATGGGAGGTATGGAAACTACCCTCCCCAACCTTTCTGCATGTTTCCCCCAGTCATGTTCTCATTGTAGCTCAAAGATTTAGTCAGAAGAAATTAGAAGCCTTTTGACCTGTGCCTATGTGTATTGAGACAAATAAGACGAACACTGCCACTGAACAACTCAGCTGTCTGACACATGTACAAGGCGTGCAGAAAATACTGTAGCGAAATACCAATCCTGGATACATTCCTAAGACTTCTCATATTTAGTATATTTTCATGTGAATTGTGAAGTACATTGTAGAAAATACATTATTATTGCTCATCTGTCAGTTCATAAAAAATTAAATTTTGATTACATTAATAATTAAGCAAGTTAGTTTATAGTGATATATGAGGTGCATTCAAGTTCTAAGGCCTCCGATTTTTTTTCTAATTAACTACTACCCGAAATCGATGAAACTGGCATTACTTCTTGACGTAATCGCCCTGCAGACGTACACATTTTTCACAACGCTGACGCCATGATTCCATGGCAGTGGCGAAGGCTTCTTTAGGAGTCTTGACCACTGGAGAATCGCTGAGGCAATAGCAGCACGGTTGGTGAATGTGCGGCCACAGAGAGTGTCTTTCATTGTTGGAAAAAGCCAAAAGTCACTAGGAGCCAGGTCAGGTGCGTAGGGAGCATGAAGAATCACTTCAAAGTTGTTATCACGAAGAAACTGTTGCGTAACGTTAGCTCGATGTGTGGGTGCGTTGTGTTGGTGAAACAGCACACGCGCAGCGCTTCCCGGACGTTTTTGTTGCAGTGTAGGAAGGAATTTGTTCTTCAAAACATTTTTGTAGGATGCACCTGTTACCGTAGTGCCCTTTGGAACGCAATGGGTACGGATTACGCCCTCGCTGTCCCAGAACATGGACACCATCATTTTTTCAGCACTGGCAGTTACCCGAAATTTTTTTGGTGGCGGTGAATGTGTGTGCTTCCATTGAGCTGACTGGCGCTTTGTTTCTGGATTGAAAAATGGCATCCACGTCTCATCCATTGTCACAACCGACGAAAAGAAAGTCCCATTCATGCTGTCGTTGCGTGTCAACATTGCTTGGCAACATGCCACACGGACAGCCATGTGGTCGTCCATCAGCATTCGTGGCACCCACCTGGATGACACTTTTCGCATTTTCAGGTCGTCATGCAGGATTGTGTGCACAGAACCCACAGAAATGCCAACTCTGGAGGCGATCTGTTCAACAGTCATTCGGCGATCCCCAAAACAATTCTCTCCACTTTCTCGATCATGTCGTCAGACCGGCTTGTGCGAGCCCGAGGTTGTTTCGGTTTGTTGTCATACGATGTTCTGCCTTCATTAAACTGTTGCACCCACGAACGCACTTTCGACACATCCATAACTCCATCACCACATGTCTCCTTCAACTGACGATAAATTTCAATTGGTTTCACACCACGCAAATTCAGAAAACGAATGATTGCACGCTGTTCAAGTAAGGAAAAGTCACCATTTTAAGTATTTAAAACAGTTCTCATTCTCGCCGCTGGTGGTAAAACTCCATCTGCCATACGGTGCTGCCATCTCTGTGACGTATTGACAATGAACGCGGCCTCATTTTAAAACAATGCACATGTTTCTATCTCTTTCCAGTCCCGAGAAAAAAAATTGGAGGCCGTAGAACTTGAATGCACCTCGTACACTGAGGTGACAAAAGTCATGGGATACCTCCTAATACTGCATTGGAACTCATTTTGCCTGGCACAGTGCAGCAACTTGATGTGGCATGGACGAGTCACTGAAAGTTCCTGCAGAAATACTGAGCTGTGTTGCCTATGTAGCCATCCATAATTGTGAAAGTGTTGCTTGTGCATGATTTTGTGAATGACCGACCTCTCGATTATGTACAATAAATGTTTGACAGGATTTATGTTGGGCAATCTGGATGGCCACATCATTCGTTTGAACTGTCTAGAATATTCCTAAAACCAATCATGAACAATTGTGGCACAGTGACACGGAGCATTGTCATACATTAAAATTCCATCGTTCGTTCTTTGGTAACGTGAAGTCCATGAATGGTTGTAAATGGTCCATGACTGGTTCAGTTAAATCAGAGGACCTAGCCCATTCCGTGAAAACACTGCCCACACATGTATGGAGTCACCACTAGCCTGCACAGTGTCTTGTGACAACGTGGGTCCATGGCTTTGTGGGGGTCTGCACCACAATTGAACCCTACCGTCAGCTCTTACCAGCTGAAATTGGGATTTGTCTGACCAGGCTGTAGTATTCCAGTCATCTAGGCTCCAATCGGTATGGTCATGAGCCCAGAAACTGTCCTAACCAATACATTCATTGTACCTTCCACATTGATTTATGTGGTTATTTCATGCAGTATTGCTTGTCTGTTAGCACTGACACCTCTATGCAAATGCCGCTGGTCTAAGTCGTTAAGTGAATGCCATCGGTTGCTGCTTTGTCCATTGTGAGAGGTAATGCCTGACACTTGGTATCCTCAGCACACTCTTGGCACTGTGGTCTCAGAATAGTAAATTCCCTAGCGATTTCCAAAATGGAATGTCCCATGTGTCTAGCTTCAACTAGCATTCTGCATTCAAAGCCTCTTAATACCCGCCATATAGCCATAAACAAGTCGGAAACCTTTTTACGTGAATTGCTTGAGTACAAATCACAGTTCCGCAAATGCACTACCTTTTATATCTAGTGCATGTGATACTATCACCATCTGTATATGTGCATATCGCTATCCCATGACTTTTGTCACCTCAGTATACTGGTGTGATGGGAGGAAACTATGAACAAATGCTGAAATTGGTGTTTTCCTGTAAAGCTGTAAACATGCAGCATCATGAACTTGTGGTACTACTGTACTGATTGCATGTACCTGTTGCGCAACGTGATACTGTTCTCGGTGCACAGCTAACACGGCACGGTAGAATGCCCCATCTTGTGAATCTCTTGGTACGCAGGCCACAAATTGCTCCATAGCTTCCCACTGGCCAAGACCCCAAGCTGAGGCAGCAGCCATGCGGGACATCCTTTGTCTCCCATCTTCATCAAAGTGGTTCCAGTTCTTGCGAGCTACTTCGTGCAGTTGACCCCTTTGTTTCAATTAAAAATTACTTTTTACATTAAACAATAATAATTTATTGCTTTCCTGAATACAAAATTATTCTACTAATCATGTACACAAACACACAACATACGTATGACTATTTAAAAATTTAGAGTATATTATGTTAAAGCACTTTTTTTATGAGAAAGACAGTTTCAATTTCTGTTGTTTCATGATCAGTCACAAAGTTACATCAGTGCTATTAAAATGAAATGCAAGAATTATAACAATGCCTTTAGTAGAGACCATCTCATACTTCAGATACATGTACATTTACAGCGATCATAGTTTTTTGTATTGAACCAATTTTATACATTAAGTTAATATATACACAAAATTCATAGCTTTCTTCCTATTTCTTGAGCAGGTGACTTTTACAAGCATTTTACATCTTTGTCATCACATCTATCTTAAAGGACATTGTCAAGTACAGTGAGTGAATGTTTTAATGGCATTCTCTACTGAGAAACTTTTTCTGAAATCCAAACTGTGATTTATTAAAGATATTATTGCGTACTATTCTGGACTACATCATACTCTCAAAAATTTTGGAAAATGATGTCGGTAATGAATGCGTTCAATAGCCATTGATGTATCTCCTGTCAGATCTTTTAAAGCACTGTTTAGCAGTGGTGTATTTCAATCTCTCTAGGAAAATGTCCTGAGTCAGTGATGAATTACATATTTTGTAAAAGACACTACTTATTATGTGGGAACAACTCTTTAATATTGGGTTGGAAACACTATCAAATCCAGATGAGCTTTTATTTTAGTGCAAATTTATAATTTTCTTACTTCCTGGATGAATTTCACTCTGCAGTGCCATGTGAGCTGATGTGAAACTTCCTAGCAGATTAAATGTGTGTGCCGGACTGGGACTTGAACCCAGGGCATTTCAAAGCAAGGAGATGAGGTACTGGCAGAAATGGAGATGTGAGGACAGGTTATGAGTTCTGATCAGGTAGCTCATTTGGCAGAGCACTTGCCCATGAAAGGCAAAGGTTCCAGGTTCAAGTTTCAGTCTGGCACACAATTTTAATCTGCCAGGAAGTTTCTTGATTTCACATGGAGAAGTGATTGGGATATCCATATCTGCCTGTGACTGACAGTTACATGCAGAGATAGAACTGTAGAAGTCAGATAAGCTTCCCAGATCATACCTCCTAGACCCAGTTCTGCACAAATTTTGAACTTATCACAAACATTAATTGCAGCATATATTCTGCTAAAGAATAGAAGAATGTCGTCTCTGGAATTAAGATACATTTATTCTACATAAATAAAACAAGGAATTACTGATGAAACAAAACTAAATGGACTGCAACACAAATTCCAAAACATCAATTTATGAACAGCAGAAGAAATGCCAAGGAGAATAGCCTTGGACCATAACAAATGAAGTAGATTTAAGGACCCCACAGTTTATTTTGTTTGTTCAGGTGGAGAGAAAGAAAACAAATTTTATCGCAGGAATTCTGCAAAAGACTGCATGTGCTACAATTTAAGAAGGAAAACAACAATTTACCAACACAGCTTCAGGAAAAGTGTGTTTAATATAAATGAGAATGGAATTATCAGGAGTGGTAGGATTGTACTCACAATTACTTACTGCTCATCATGTTTGATCTTAAGTACTGCTTACAATTCTGAGACATGACATTTGTGTTTCTGAGAAGGAATTTTTGAATCAGCTTATTTTTACAGCAGTACCACCAACGACGGAAAATTGGGGAAAAAATCACGCAGTCACAAATTTTTGTACCGTGGCAGGATGGGGTGCCATGAACAACATACTAGAAATCCTGACTGGTGTGGTGTGAGGCTGGGGAAGGGGAGCAGTTAAAGGTCAATTTTTAACATTTCTCACATTTATACAATGGAGTTATTTTAAGCTTATTAGCTGAGTACTTATTTGGAGTTATTAAGGGAACTATTATGTCAAGAAGTTCAACAGCTGGAGCTGTCTACTACACTGGAGAGACTGTTCCAAGTGTAACACGCTGTCAATATGTATTCGACAATGTTAAATTTTGTCCACTATCAACAGCTGAAATATTTTTCATGGCATGATAGGTACCAAATAGGTCATCCCAGCCTCAGCTCTCTCCCCACATATGAAGAGGCCCAGTGCTTAAACTGGCTCCCTTTGCAACAGAAGTAGGTCATTTAGGTGTAGTGGAACATCTTATATTTAAACATAAGTCACGCAATGCATTAGAGAAGATTACTACCTAGACTTGAACAAATAACATATTTACATCTACCTTGCAAGATATACTTTGGATGTGTGGAAAGAGCCTCCACTCAGTAAAGCCCATTTCTATAAGTGCCATTAATTTCTGAGTGTGAGAATTACACAGTCTAAGATTAACACAAGTTATGGTGAGGGAAGTGCAGTAACTTTCTAGTGGTGGTGGTTAGTGTTTAACGTCCCGTCGACAACGAGGTCATTAGAGACGGAGCGCAAGCTCGGGTTAGGGAAGGATCGGGAAGGAAATCGGCCGTGCCCTTTCAAAGGAACCATCCCGGCATTTGCCTGAAACGATTTAGGGAAATCACGGAAAACCTAAATCAGGATGGCCGGAGACGGGATTGAAGCGTCGTCCTCCCGAATGCGAGTCCAGTGTGCTAACCACTGCGCCACCTCGCTCGGTCAGTAACTTTCTAGTCACTCACTAATTCTAAATCAAGTGAATATAACATGGTCACACGGCTATACAATACACTGTCACTGAAAGACAGCAGCAAAGTGGCACATTTACCAATGCCACCCTTTTCTCACCAACACAATCTAGGTCACTGGCAACATCACACCAATAAATTAAACACTTCTCAACCACTGCTTGTAGGAATGTATTTTACATAAAAGCTCACTTAACAATTGGAAATAAGTACTCACGTAACACTAAAAACAGCACCATTATATAAACTTGAGTACAGTGAAGTTCTTTTGCCTACTCACATAAGAGAACTTGACAGGAAATGCTGAGAAGGTATAATAATCAATCTGTAAACTGAAAAGTGGGCAGTGCTCATGGTGGGTGATGTTGCCTTTCCCATAGGAACACTATAGTTGCCATACAAGATGACTAAGAATCAAGTTTCCCCTCTAGCAGTGTACGACATTGTGCAGAGATTTACATAGAATATATCCACATTCATATCTTGTGTTAGTATTACTAGTGATCATAACCATATAACATGTAGTGTTAATGCACTTTGTGGAAAGTACCCCCGCCCCCTCCCCCCAGGTATAAATACAAACTATCAGCTGTGATTCATAAGGTGAACTGCAGAAGCTTCTGTATAACTTTGTGAAACACTCTATAGTTGCTTCTTGTGACACAGTGGGGTATAGAGAGTAGGGACTCGCCTGCTTGCTCTTCAGTTTGCAGACCTACAAAGGAAGTATGTGCATGACCACAACACAGTGATCTGCCATCCTTCACGCATCTACACAATTAATCTCTTAATAGGGTTCTACTTCACTTAAACATGGTACACATTTTTCAAATTTGTTCTTAATCCACTTCTTTTAATGATAATCGTTGATTTTCTACCATTCAGTCTGTGATTTTTCCATCCTCTTTTTAATATGTTGTTCATGACACGCTCTCCTACCACCGTACAAAGATTTGCAACTGTACTAATTATTTCTGTTGTTCATCCTTTTTTGGTTTTCATTGACTGAGTTACACATATAATTTCTTATTTCTCTATCGAGCTACTCTTTTCATTTTACTTTACCACACACAATAAACTCCTGCTAAAGCAGGAAAATGCAGACAGAGAATACATCCTTAAACGGCTCACCATTCACCAAGGGCTTCGAGGCATCTCATTTGCCCAAGTGCTAACTCAACATCACCAGGACATTCATCTAGACGCTCTTCATATGAAATAAGAGCTTTCTCCCAGTTATGTAGTTTCTCATACCACCTCTCTTGGACTTTGAGGTCTGCACCCTGATGATTCATCACATATTCAAGCAGACCTGAAAAAAAAACAAAGATCAATATTACATTAACACTAATAATAATAATAATAATAATAATATACGCTTATCATTTCTCAGTGGTGTTTTTTTGTTGGTACACCATATCTCCCACATGTCTTAATCAAAATTAATGACTGATATATCATTTTCAGGATTTGGTTCACCACTAATGACTAAAAATACACAAGAATTTAGAAGATGCCATCTATTGACAATCTAATTTTACTATTATGCACAACAGTGGTTGGAGTTGTTTACTTTCTTTAGGAAAGCATTTGTACGTGCAAATAAACTGAATTACACCAATAGTCATCATCACAGATGAGTACTGTTCACTTCTCTAACTTAATTTATACTTATTTATTTAACTTTTGGTTCATAATTACTTTACAATATTTGCAACATAAAGTTACATTTCTCCTAACCTCAATACCATTAGTCTACAGTGCATATTTCTTTTTGTAACTTAATTCTTCATTACTTTATAGAATTTTTAGTAACCTCAATGCCATATCAAAATCTTAAACATTGTTAATGTATTTATGATAATTTTATTACCACCATATTCAGTGCCAAAGAAATCAATGAACAAAATGTTTCGCAGTTCTATTCCAGGGTGATTCTATGTTTAAAAAAATGATGATTGTACAAGAGTTAATAAATATGTCACTTTCAATTTGTTATATAGTGAGGCAATGGCTTACATCAGTATTGATTCTGCACAACTTGAAGAAATAAACAACATTCAGTTGTACCCGTAGAATTTTAAATCCATCTGGTTTACCACCTTATCAATTGCTTTTAAAGAAAAATGTTGTTATCACATTATTATGAGAAGGAAAGTTGTCGCTCACCATATAGCGGAGATGCTGAGTCGCAGATAGGCACAACAAAAAGATTTTCACACTTAAGGCTTTCAGCCAGTGGCCTATGTCAACAATAGACACACACACACACACACACACACACACACACACACACACACACACGCAAATGCGTCTCACACACAAGCCTGCAGTCTCAGGCAACTGAAACCACACTGAGAGCAGCACCACCAATGCATGATGGGAGTGGCAACTGGGTGGGGGAAAGGAGGAGGCTGGTGCAGGGAGAGCAAGGCATAGTATGGTAGGAATGGCAGACAGTGAAGTGCTGCAGGTTAGGCGGTGGGCAGGGGAGAGGCGGGGAGTGGGGGGGATAGCAGAAAAGGAGAGAAGTAGAGATAAATAAATATAAAATAATTAATGAAAAGAAAAAAACTGGGTGTGGTGGTGGAATGAAGGCTATGTAGAGCTGGAATGGGAGTAGGGAAGAGATCAGATGGGTGAGGACAGCAACTAACAAAGGTTGAGGCCAGGAGGGTTATGGGAACATAGGATGTTCTGCAGGGAAAGATCCTACCTGTGCATTTCAGAAAAACTGGTGTTGGTGAGAAGGATCCATATGACACAGGCTGTCAAGCAGTCACTGAAATGATGGATATCATGTTTGGCAGCGTGTTCAGCAACAGGGTGGTCCACTTGTTTCTCGGTGGCCATTTATGCGGACAGACAACTTGTTGGTTGTCATGTCTATGTAGAATGCAGCACAGCAGTTGCAGTTTAGCTTGTAGACCACATGACTGTTTCACAGGTAACCCTGTCTTTGATGGGATAGGTGCCATTAGCGACCAGATTGGAGTAGGTGGTGGTGGGAGGATGTACGGTACAGGTCTTGCATCTAGGTCTATTACAGGGGTATGAGCCCTGAGGTAAGGGATTGGGAGCAGGGGTTGTGTAAGGATGGACAAGTATATTGTGTAGGTTTGGTGGACGCTGGAATACCACTGTGGGAGGGATGGGAAGAATAGTGGGCAGGACATTTTTTCATTTCAGGGCATGACAAGAGGTAATCAAAACCCTGGCGGAGAATGTAATTCAGTTTCTCCAGTCCTGGGTGATACTGAGTTATGAGGAGAATGCTCCTCTGTGGTCGGACGGTGGGGCTTTGGGAGGTGGTGGGAGACTGGAAAGATAAGGAATGGGAGATTTGTTATTTTACAAGGTTGAGAGGATAATTACGGTCAGTGAAGGCTTCAGAGAGACCCTCGGTAGAGTTCAAGAGGGACTGCTTGTCACTCCAGACGTGATGACCATGGGTGGCTAGGCTGTACGGAAGGGACTTCTTGGTATGGAATGGACGGCAGCTGTTGAAATTGAGGTATAGCTGGTGGTTAGAAGGTTTGATATGAATGGAGGTACTGATAAAGCCCTCTTCAAAGTGGAGGTCAACATCTAGGAAGGTGGCTTGTTGGGTTGAGTAGGACCAGATGAAGAAAATGGGAGAGAAGTTGTTAATGTTCTGGAGGAATGTGGATGGGGTGTCCTCACCTTCGATCCAGACTGCAAAGATGTCATCAATGAATCTGAACCAGCTGAGGGGTTTAGGATTCTGGGCGTTTAGGAAGGATTCCTCTAAATGGCCCATGAATAGGTTGGCATAGGATGGTGCCATGCAGGTGCCCATATCTGTATCCCGGATTTGTTTGTAGGTAATGCCTTCAAAGGAGAAGTAATTGTTGGTGAGGATACAGTTGGTTATGGCAACTAGGAAGGAGGTTGTTGGTTTGGAATACGTCAGGCATTGGGAAAGGTAGTGTTCAATAGTGGCAAGGCCATGGGCATTAGGAATGTTAGTGTACAGGGAGGTGGCATAAACAGTGACGAGCAGGGCACCGTATTGTAAAAGGACAACTGTGGAGAGTCGGTGGAGGAAATTTTTGGTATCTTTCGTAGGAGGGTTGGTTCCAGGTAATAGGTTGAAGGTGTTGGTCTATGAGAGCAGAGATTCTCTCAGCGGGGCACTGTAACCGGCCACAATGGGGCATCCTCGGTGATTAGCTTTATGGACTTTAGGAAGCATGTAGAAGGCAGGAGGTGGGGAGTGGTAGGGGTGAGTAGAGAGGAGGACTCTGGGGAGAGGTTCTGCGATGGGCCCCCCGCCGCCCAACCTGCAGCACTTCACTGTCCTCCATCCCCACCATATTGTCCCTCCCCCTTCCCCCCCAGCCTTCTCCTTACTCCCTCCCAGTCGCCACCCCCATCATGCACTGGTGCTGATGCTCACCATGTGTTTTCAGTTGCCTGAGACTGCAGGCGTGTATGTGAGTTGCGTTTGCGTGAGTGTGTGTGCGTTTGTGTGTCTATTGTTGACAAAGGCCATTGGCCAAAAGCTTTAAGCGTGAATATCTGCAACTCAGGATCTCTGCTATTTGGTGAGTGGCAACTTTCCTCCTTATAATATTTTTACAATCCATCCTGGATTTTCCATTGATGAGACAACGATTCCCCATTTGACCTTATGCTTTATTAATGGTCATAGCGAAGTTTGGTAAAACAGAGACAATATATGCTTTCTACATGTTTTGAGTAAACCATATTGTACTGAATGATGTCGATTTTTTATAGTGAGACTACAATTTGATAATACTATTGATGACCGATCAGGATCGAGTCCAAAAAATTTGCAAGGATCAAATAGTAATAGTAGTACTAGTATTTATTATAATATGCTATATAATGAAGACAGATGCAAAGCTTAAAAACTACTGCACAAATAGTTCACCTGCAGCTGCTTCTTTCTGTTGCAGTTTGTTGTTAATGGAAATAAGTGCCTCAAATACTTGGTTATTTGGTTCTTTGTGAAACTCATCCTCTTTATAATGAAGTGCTTTTGCATATGCTCTGCAGTGCATTGCACGTTCTCCTAACAACTGTGGATCCAGTGGCAATGGACCCTGAAGAGGAAATTAATTTTGATAATAATATACACAAATAATTCACATAAGAATACTCAGTTATCTACCATAAGCAGAACATTTAAATGGCAAACAGATACTTTTGAGTAAATGGAAATATAATGATACAATGCCAGAAATGGATATTTGATTTTCATAAAATGCTTTTATAAGATGGTAAAAGTGGCAGTTGCTCGAAACGTTTGTGATGATAGTGTGAGTAACAATACGCTAAAGTTGTACTGCTACATTACTTAATAGACCATTTTCAAAAAATAGAAGTTAGTATTTTGGTCTTCACTTCTTCATCATTTATTTCATTCCTGGTATGACCAACAAATAAGTGGTTAGGATATTTCCACCTGTTGCTTGACGCTATGAAAGTTTTGGCAAATTAAGTTTTGCTTCCAAATTTATTGAATATTTCTTGCATTGCTGCTTTTAAACTGGTTTTGAATCTGTCTTTTTTTTAAGTCAGCGGCTTAGATCTGGAAAGAAACTCAGCTTTCGCTGTTGAAGTAGCGTGAATTTTTGCCACCCCATACAGTCTTCTTGGAAAATAAATATGTAGCATGTTTGCTGCAGTATTCTGGAGTTCACACCAAAGATCACTGACATATTCCTCAAATCTGACATGAAATTTTGCTGCTGGTTGAAGAGACGAAGACTAAGCTATACCAGGTGTCTTCCAAAATGTACTTGCATTATCAAAGTTCATTTTTATCTACTCTGACCTACCACTAGTACAGCAATAGTCATTTTTTACTTCACATAGTGACAGAGGAAAAATATGTGTAAAATATTCAGTGCTCGATATAAAGTGGCACCATTTATGTTATTATTATCTGTGTTGGTTCTATTTCAAAGCCAATCACAAAATTTTTATTCATACACATACTGAATCTTTGATTAAATGAAGATACATACCTTATCACAGTGTTCCATGAATTCTGCAAGGTTCAGAATAGTCTGTGTTATTTCAGGAAGGTCTGGAACCATAAGAGCCTGTTCCAAACTCTGAATTAGCTCATCCTGTAGTGATTTGCTAAGTTCAGTCCAGCAGGAGACAAATGCAGCATTGAAAAGATCACGTGGTAATTGAGAATACGTCTGTGCCAGAGCCCAACATGATCTGAAACATTTAAAAAAAAGAAAAACAAATGATACGCTGTAGCAAGCACATTTTTCTGTCAGATATTGATGACTGTATCCAGCCTATGTCAAATAAAATTAGAAATATTTCTTAGAACACATTCAAAGTCTATATCAAAACAGTCACAATTATGATTCTTGATGTTTTTAAACACTTAATTACTTTCATTTTTATGTTTTCTGGCATTCCTTAGTTACTTCTATATTCTTAGGAAGTGATTTGTTTACTGCAGCTAAATGAAAGGCTGTTTTCACTTCTTTTTATACGCGAATCATTTTCAGTGGCCTGCAATATATGTTTCTTTTGTGTATAACAATTGCTTCACATAGCAATTATAGATTTGTTACTACATTACATGTTTTTGTTAGTCTTTTGCTGTTAGGTGCGAAACAACTTTTTGTAGCACAAGTTTTGTGAGGTTAAATGACCTTTTTTTCCATTTAAGATTTGTGGACTTATTAGTGCATATGTGCCATCCAGGAGATGTACTTAGTTTCGTACACAGCATGTCCGATTTTTGGCATTTTATGAGCACGTTTCAATTCACTTCCACTGTTCACTGTGTTTTGTTTTGATTTGTTTACTGTATGTAGTATTGCCAACTGTCATTCTGTGTTTTTCCTTCATCTTTTGTTTGTGTTGTAGTGTCTGTATTGTTTAATCTTGTTTTGTTTGTTTGCAATGGCCACGCATATTTTTTAAGTTATTGTTTAGTCTGGGTATGTTCTACATCTCTGTTTGTTATTGACCGATGAGTTTTTACTTATACTGATTTGGTCATTTGTTACTTTCTTGTACATTGCATGAGCTCTTTGCATGTGAAAGTTTCCTTTAATATTGGTTCATGTCCTAGCTTTATAAGGTGTCCAGCAAAGCTGGAGTGGCTATTTTCGTATTTCCGGCTTCTTGTGTGTTCTTTTATCTAGCTTTGAAATATATGCCTGTCGATTCCCAGGTAGATGGATTTGCAGTCTTGACATTCTAACTGACATACGTCGGCTCCTTGGTATATGTCTTGTTGTTCCACAGGTGTTCATAAATGTGATTGGAGTGTATAATCCTTGTTTCTTCAGTACATCTGCTGTTCTGTGTGTCAATCTGTGTCTTTATGTCATCATTTCTTTTTGTTGGTCATGTCATGGGTGTTCCCGTTCTGTGTGTTTGGGTGTACAGGAATATCTGTGTTGTTTGTGTGCTGTTTATTTTCAATTTTCGTTAGTTTTGTTTTAATTTTATAGTTGAGTTCTTGCATTATCTGCGTGTTACATACACTGGTTTTGTCTCTGAGCTGTATTGTTTCTAATTCTTTTTCATCGTTTTCTCCACGGAGTGGCATTTTGTTCAGATGTATTGTATGTTGGAAACCTACTAGTTTGTGGTTTTCTGTGTTTCTGTGTGGCATGTATAATTGTACCTGTTGCTGTTGGCTTTCTGTGGATGTGAAATTGTGCTTATTATAGTATCTCTCTCTACTATATTTGTTTATAATGTAACTGGATAGATAAAAAATCTACTACCAAGCAGTGGCAGGAGAACACACACATAAAAAAAGATTTTACTTTTCAAGCATTTGGAGCCACTAGATCCTTCTTCTGGTTGATGGGTTGAAGGGAAAGGAAGAGGGGTGAAGGAAAAGGACTGGAAAGGTTTAGAAAAAGGGGTAGAGCTAGGTAAAGTAACCCAGAACCCCGGGTCAGGGGAGACTTACCGGATGGAATGAGAAGGAAAACTGATTCATGGGGACTGCCAAAAACTCATTATTTCATTTTGTTATATTTGTTTGTGTGTTTCTTTTTCTATGGTGAGCTGAATATAAAAATCAAATAAATATTGTCCCTGAAATGGATATTTTTATTTATACTGTTTATGTCTGCATGCATGAAGCTGGTTTATTTTCTCTACTGATTCATCTTCCATACTAAGCCATTTTCAGTTGAATTTCAAAATGAGGGTTTACTGAACTTCATAGATCTGCAAATTTTGGGGTGGATTCAAAACTGAATATAGACAATTTATCATAAGCCACATACAACGGACCTAATTACCATGACTGACTCATGTCACCCAGCTGCACAATAATGTGTGTATTTTTCTTCATGTTCTATTGGGTGGCAAAGTTATGATTGGAGAGTGTCACAGTTAATAAAGAAATTAATACAATACTACAGGTTGGTTTAGCTAATGGGTCTGCAGTTAAAAAAAATTCAGATTTAGATAAAAAGATTTACAATAAAGTACAGAAGCAGACAACCTTGAGGTCGTCAGAGACAGAGTACAAGCTCAGATTGTTTGAAGGATGGGAAAGGAAATCAGTCGTGTCTTTTCACAGGATATAGCCCAACATTTGCATGTAGCAATTTGGGAGAATCACACAAAACCTAAATTGGTATGGCCAGATGTGGGTTTTAACTGTCATCCTCCCAAATGTGTCTATAGTGTGTTAACAACTGCACCACTTCGCTTGGTGAACTTTTGTGATACAAACCATCACTAGAAATGAAGTATTATTCACAGCTTAGCTTCAAAATATGTTGAAATGCAAACTGATGACAGATATTCATGTATTCAACATCACTCTTCCCTGCCAACACATTTTCTTTATACTTTTTTCCACTCCCATCATTCGTACATCAGTTCTTTCTGTATGGACTTAATGTTGTGTTCATGGTTTTCTTAATTTCTCCACCCTCATAGAATTTCTTCTTTTTTGATTTGTCTAGCTCTGGGACTGACATTTCACATGATGTTCACATCACTCATGCCAATCTTTGTCTCAATTTCAAGCTGAAACTTAGAATGTTGATTGAAATGATTATACTGGTAATTGGATTAACCCTTTGACTGCTGTGGAAGTGTTAACTCATCATGCCTCGCCGTTCCCCTGGTGCGCCTGACGTGTAAACACACAGCCTTGGGTCTTCCCTACAGCATTAAGGATGTGTTTACGCGTCCGCACCACCGGCCTTCCCACCATCAGGGGCGAGTTTAGGGGTGCTGAGTCACAGCTACCTGAGCGCTACGGACATGTATACATGCAGAGCTGTCTTTCCACCCTGCTCTTCTAGTAGCTGTTCAGTGGTCTGACTGCGTAGTTCGAGAGTGCATATATCTTTGTTGCTGTGTTCACTCTTTGCAGAATTCGACTTAAATTCCTGTATTTTCATCAGTTTTCTTGTGTTCTATGTGAGAAATGTCACGTCATTGTGGTTGCACAGATAAAGAAATCCTGGATATGCCCACTAAGAGTGACAGTGAGTGTGAATTATTTGACATTGCTAACAGTGATGAGTCTTCAATAGACTCTCAAAGCTGTAGTCCTCAGCCCTTTACATCACAGGGGAGAGCAAGAATTACAGTCAGCAGTTACTCTGAATCTGAGGAATTAGAAAGTGACTGTGAAACGATTCAGAAAAGAGCACACTTAAGTGACACATTTGACTGGAAAGAAACCGATTTCCAGCCATTAAACCATTACTTCGATGACTCGAGTTCAGGATACAAATTTCAATCAGATACTGACCCAAGCATTCTTTCATTTTTTTGTGATATTTATGTCTCAAGAACTGTTGCAATTTATTGCAGACGAAACAAATCGTTTTTACGTTTACACCAGAGAAAATACTACAGAATCTGTGAATTCTCAACTGTCAAAGTGGAAACACACTGGATTTGAGGAAATGTATTGTTTTGTTGTTGTTTGCCTTCTATTGACACTAGTTAAGAAGTTAAAATTGAGTGATTATTGGTCCAAAGATACACTTTTGAACAAACCAGTTTTTAGCGAAATTATGTCCCGAGACCGTTTTTGTCTACTTCTGAGAATGTTACACTTCAGTGATAACTCTGCAAGTATTGGAGGCAACAGCCAATTTAAAATTAGGACGATTGTTGACAAAGTTTGTAAGACATTTCGTAATTAATTTTGCCCACATCACAAGCTTTGTATAGATGAAAGTCTCTTGCTGTTCAAAGGACCACTATCTTTTAAGCAATTTATTCCAACCAAGTGAAGTAAATTTGGAATACAGACATTTGTACTGTGTGACTGTCAGAGAGGGTATATTTCAGATTTTACTGTGTATACAGGTGCAACAACAGAAATTGGGTTCCACAATGTGGGAAAACCTGGCAGTGTAGTGGTGGGAAAACGTGGCAACGTAGTGGCAACTCTTATGGGACCATATTTGGAACAGGGTCGTATTCTATATGTCGATAACTGGTAATCCAGCCTGGACCTGTTCCTCTTGTTTCACAACCATGTAACACCTGCACGTGGCACTGTTCGTAAAACCGGCGCAACATGCCAAGACTGCAGAAGAAATTAAAACGAGGAGAAAATGAGTTTAGGTCCACTGAAAAGGTCCTTGCTATCAATTGGTGTGATAATAGAGAGATATACATAATGACCACAAGCCACACAACACAAATGGTTGACACAGAGAAGACTGACAGAAATACTGGCGAAAAAATAAAGAAACCGCAATGTATTGTAGATTACAATTCGAGTATGGGTGCATCTGACCGTGGTGACATGGTACTGAGCTCAGTGGGATCAGTGCGTAAGACTGTGAAATGGCATAAGAAATATTTTTTTGACATTCTGGATTTGTGCATTCTAAATGCTCATGCTCTCCACTGGTCGGTAACAGGGCAAAAAATGGCACTCGCGGAGTTTCACCTTCCTCTTGTAAGGGATATTGTAGGAAAATATGCTACAGAATGGAGAAAAGCTGGTGGGGGAAGGCGCTACGATGACGAGAAACCTCTGCAATTCACAGGGAGACATTTTCCGGCTGTTATCATGAGTGAACATTCACAGAAAAGTACGCTAATGTGCAGATGCATGATTTGCACGAAACAGAAAGTGCACCGGGAAAATATATACCTGTGCAAAACTAGCAATGTTTCATTATGTGTTGCACCCTGCTTTGAGACTTATCATACAAAGAAGCATTACTAATTGCTGGTCCTTTACTAATCACTGGTCCAAAGCCCGGATCGAAAAGAAGGATGGGACATAGATGCAACAGGTGTAAAATTATTCATACGAAGCCTGACTTCTTCATATGTAGCAGTTTACTGGCAAATGAACGGACTTTGTGATTGAGATTGTGCAATATCTGTACTGTGGCAAATATAATTACGCCGAGAACATTGCGCCAGTATAACAAAATCTATACAAAATCTCTGGGTATGATACATTTAAATTATTAACACGTAACATGGACAGTTATATTCTTTTATCCTTAGTAGTACAAATGTAGATCACACTCAGTCTACTTGTACAAAACATGTTTTCCATAACTGATTTAAACACCTTTGATCAACGAGAAACAAAATGCCAAAGTTAAAACTATTTTCTAAGTACGATTTTTCTTGCTACTTTGCCTCTGTTGTTAGCCAATATTGAAAATTAAACTCATTGTTCTGGGGAGGGTGGGAGGCTTAAAATTTGTTGTTTGAATGAGACTGGCTTTAAGCATTAACAGAAAACGGTATATGAAAAAGAAGTATCGAATACATCCTTCTTTCATCTTTTCATAAAAATCAAAACCTTCTCAACTAATTTGAAGATTATCGGAAAATAGTAGGGGAATAAAATTTTTTATTCCTTATCGTTGTGCAGTCGATCTATTGCACTCTAAATTTCATTTTCGTCATGCGTTCACACTACTAGACATGCTAACCCGAAGTTTAAATTGTTTTCAGGTCTGATTTTCGCACTCAACTTTCATTCCAGCTGTACAGCTTGGTATGTTTTATGGAGTACAGTTTTTTAGCAAAATCAGAATGAAAATACTTTTGATGCTGTTACAAAATCTTCAATTTTGTGCTTAATTCATTCAGTACTGAAAAGTGTATGGAAATGAAACTTTATATTTAAGAACCTTGTGTTCTTAGGTTACTACATGCCAAGTTTAACGTTCGTCATAGCATTAGTTCCGCAGATGCAAGAAGCCAAACTTCAAAATTTTTTCGGGCGCCTATTTTTTTGGCCGATTTACCTACAATTTTCTGGCTCAATATGGCTCGTAAAATTCTTTTCATTATTATTCTTAAGAGAATGCATAAAGTTGTACTAGATGGCCAAATTTTATTTCTTTACAAAAACTATTGCCTGAGATATTACAGCTTAAAGGTGCCAAAAATTCACGCTGGCTCGACACAAGTCGTATTCAGCCAAAAAATATTCAGCACAGAGCAGGTTGAGCAGAGCGGGCCGATCCGGTCCCGGCGGCAGCTCCGAGAAACAGGCACGCAGTGCAGGTAGACGGATTACGCTACAGGCTGCGGTGCCTCAGCACGCTAAGCCCTCAACAGTCAAAGTGTTAAAGTTAAATCATTATACACATCACTTGTGAAATTAGCAGTGAATAACATGATCTTGAATTTGAATTTTTTAGCTGACTAATCAGAACCTAAGTGAATATGATTTTGTTAAGCTTTGGATGTGATAGATATAATAAATGCCTTAAAGATGCTATTAGATAAAAGATTATGTAATTAATGTCACAAACCTGCAAATCAATTAAAAGTAATGTAACTTCTCATTTTTAAAATTAAAGTTCTTACTATAAAATACAAAATCCTAATTCATGCATTTGCAGGTTGGTTTTGAAACCAAACTGCGTTTTTGTTGAAGGATAGTAGTAAACCATAATACAATCACATCTGTATAAAAGAAATCCTCCCTTGACTAATCTGTATGATATGCTAGACCTCATACACTGCCAACTTCAATCAATGACAAATGCGAAACTTTGAGCAGAGAATATCACCATGTCTGCCAAAGTCTCTCTACCCAACATTTCAGGACTAGCATCTCTATGAGGAAGGATGTCATGAAGAATGGTTTATTAACAGCCTAAAGTTTTAGTTTCATTATGACTCTTACTTCACATTACAACAAAAAAACATTCCTGACATTAAAGTTGAATTGGTTCAATAGTCAGACTAGGTTATCTGCTATTTGCTGATGATACTGTGCTGTTTAACTTATTAATGAACAACTGAATATGAGAGTTACAAATGTTAAAAGAAACACTGTTTGAAATAATGATGTTATTAACAATCAATGGAACAATGGCAAATCCAGGATGGAAAGTGAGAGTCTTTTTGTTGTGCCTATCTGCGACTCAGTATCTTCACTATACGGTGAACTGTAACAATCAATGAATTCTTTTAAGTGCATTAACTGCTTCAAAAGTGGCATTAAATATTTTCTCCCTTTTCTTACATAATGTGCACAGCTGCACAGATTTTAATATTTCTAGTATATACCTAAGGGCTGGAGATGGTGACTCTTTCAAAAGCTCAATACTCAATCTGCGAAGCCATTCTAACCAGTCATCCTTTGATACTCTCCTTGTTGCAGTCCAGGCGCGTTGCAGATTGGCTGGAGAAACGTGCAACTGAAACACAAAGTAAATATTTCAGTAGACACAATTGTACACAGAAATAGAAAATCAGGCAAAGCCTAGAATAGCTGCCAGAAAGGCAGATCATTATTCACCTTTACATTAAGTAGTAAAAGAAGAAATGTTGCTCCACTGGTGTACGAAACTGACTTTCTCTACCACTGACCACTGCTTCCAACAGACGGGCAGGGAAAAATGCAAAATAGGGCCAAATACTTATTCATTGTTAATTTCACAAGTAATATGTACTACAATTTATCTTTAATCAATTACCAGTACAAATGTTGCAATCAACATTCTAAGCTTCAGATTCAGATTGAAACAAAATTTTTGTATGAAATTTATGAACATTATGCTGCTTATTGAAAGAACAGGCAGATAGAAAAACCCATTCTACAATGATTACCAACAAGGATAAAGATTATAATTCACAGCATGGGATGTTAAAAAGTGTTGCTTGTACCTAAAGAGTACAGAAAAAGGAAACAAAAAATCATCTCAGATAACTTAGGTGCTCACCTTGTAGATGAAAATGTGTGAGAGGTGTGTCATTCAATCCTTATCATGAGATCAAAATTGTTACTAATGGGTTAAACAAACAACAGTTTGCAGTTGAATAGCTTTTAATGATATTTGATAGCTTGTCAAAATATAATTAAAGTAATACAACATAATTTCAATGTCTGCAGTGAAATGTTTCACAAAAGTATAAGTAAATATGCATAATGTCCTGTACTTCTCTTTTTAAGTGCTACTGAATGCCATAACAACTTGACTTAGAAAAGCAATAACTTGGTAAACATAAATGTTACAAGCATTAACTCCACAGAAAAATACTTGTAGCTTTGTATACTATCAGCTGCTGAAATCCTTGCTTCAATATCTAACACTATTATGAAATTTTAACAATACCTATTTCACTAAAGGGATGTCTAAATTTTGTGCCTTCTGGGGCTGAATCAAGTAACAACAGTTGTTATTTATGTGTCTGTTGGTCCTGAAGGAGAGCTCTCTCTGAATGCCTCTTCTTTTTTTTGTGGCTGTTCACTGACTAGCAATCAATTAGGCAATAATGATCCATATACCAGCCCAGAGTTTCAATCAATGTGTGAACCAATAACTTTCCATTACTGTGTTGTGATACCAATAACTTCTCTCTTCACGGGACTAGAATCTTGTGTCCATAACAAGTAACATTAAATTATCATCAACAGACATAAGAAAAAAATAGACATGGGAAAAACAAATAAATTATAGGAAAAGCAGCTAGTCAGGCCCTCTTAGAATTTTTTTGGTACATACCTTATGCCTGCAGTAAACTTCTAGAAAATCTTTTGCACCAGAATATAATTTTTAGAGTCATTTTACAACCTTGTTGGTGTATCCAGAGATTCCAATCTCAATACATGCAACTGGGTTTGCTCAGTCTCATTGCCAGTGGCACACAAATCATTGTGTTTATGATGCAAGCAGTGCTACAAGGAAAGAACATGCCTCCCAGTGCCACATACCGCCATGTGGTAACAGCCAGCTTCTTCCAACTTGGAATAAAGATGCCAACACATCTAGTGAAGAACCACTTGCATGTTGTTCTTGATCAATGCTCAGACACTGAGATTGGGTGTTATTTATATGCTGACCACTATGAGGGGCTTGAACTTTGCAAGGTTTACTAGGCATAGTAAACCTAAAGTTCAAATTTGACTATACCTGGACTTAGTTTTCAGTATCGCACCTGTGTTTTGTGAAACGCATTTTGCTTAATAAATAAGCCACATATCATTGCTCAGCACTTGTTACATCCTCATCCTCATAAGAAAATATGTATATGTCATAATGCAAGACACAAATAACAGTGCAGCCACAACTAACTGAAGTTTATTTATTCACATATAAATGAACAACAAACATAGAAGCTGATACAAGTAAATGGTAAGATCATATCTGAGAACGAGTGCCTGCTGCACTGTCATTATAAGGAGCAGAACTCCGGTAGACGGTGTGCCAGCTGATGTGCCATGCGCAGAAGTCCTATCAACCAATGCAGAAGGCCTCTGGTGCCTAGCCCATGCAGATACTGTTGGTGGACAATTATACGTTATGTGATCAAAAGTATCCGGATACCCCCAAAAACATATGTCTTTCGTATTAGGTGCATTGTGCTGCCACCTTCTGCCAGGTACTCCATATCAGCAACCTTAGCAGTCTTTAGACATCATGAGGGAGCAGAATGCGCTCCGTGGAACTCACGGACTTCAAACGTGGTCAGGTGATTGGGTGTCATCTGTAGGCAAGATAACCCACACTCCTGAACATTCCTATGTCCACTGTTTCCGATGTGATAGTGAAGTGGAAATGTGAAGGGACACGTACAACACAAAAACATACAGGCCGACCTCGTCTGTTGACCACTGACAGTTGAATAGGGTCATAATGTGTTATAGGCAGACATCTATCCAGACCGTCACACGGGAACTCCAAACTGCATCAGGATCCATTGCAAGTACTATGACAGTTAGGCGGGAGGTGAGAAAACTTGGATTTCATGGTTGAGTGGCTGTTCATAAGCCACACATCATGCCAGTAAATGCCAAATGACGCCTTGCTCGGTGTAAGGAGCTTAAAAATTTGATGACTGAACAATGGAAGAACATTGTGTGGAGCGATGAATCACTGTACAAAATGTGGCGATCCAATGGCAGGGTGTGGGTATGGTGAATGCCCGGTGAATGTCTTCTGCCAGTGTGTGTACTGCCAACAGCAAAATTCAGAGGCGGTGGTGTTATGACGCGGTCGTGTTTTTCAAGGAGGGGGCCTGCACCCCTTATTTTGTGTGGCACTATCATAGCACAGGCCTACATTGATGTTTTAAGCACCTTCTTGCTTCTCACTGTTGAAGAGCAATTTGGGGATGGTGATTACATCTTTCAACATGGTCAAGCACCTGTTCTTAATGCACGGTCTGTGGTGGAGTGGTTACATGACAATAACGTCCCTATAATGGACTGGCCTGTACAGAGTCCTGACCTGAATCCTATAGAACACCTTATGATGTTTTGGAATGCTAACTTTGTGCCAGGCCTCACCGACCAACACCGATACCTCGCCTCAGTGCAGCAATCCGTGAAGAATCGGTTGCCATTCCCCAAGAAACCTTCCAGCACCTGACTGAACACATTCCTGCGGGAGGGGAGCTGTCATAAAGGCTAAGGGTGGGCCAACGCCATATGGAATTCCAGCATTACCAATGGTGGGCACCACTAACTTTTAAGTCATTTTCAGTCAGGTGTCCAGATACTTTTGATCACATAGTGCAAGTGTAGCGTGCTGGTGGCCTGGTGCCATGGCGTATATCCAGGTACTGCATACAGAATTATAGCACCCCCTCCCCATGGGGAAAGGGTGCTCCTCTGATGCAGATTTCAGGGTGACTGAAGAAGCATCTATAGCCTCTGCGGCAAGTGCTGCAGGCAATGAGAGTGGCAGCACAAGGAGGTTCCGGGCTGGAACAGGTGAGTATGGGCAGAAGCAGCATGTCCGTGCACACGCACAGCAGCTGTCCCCCTGTGAAATACAGTATGAGAGGACTGGTGACAATAGCACAAGTAGAATTTCAGCGTCTAGGACCTCGATGTTGTGGAACAGTGCCGACAATGAAGCTGGCAGCCACTAAGATGAGGGTGCCGGGACACGTATGGTGAAGGACCTGAAGGCCCTGGACTTGACGACGATGACCCAGCTGGCAGGGAAAATTCTGGCGGCAGTGTCGTAGTGGGAAAGGCCAGCAGATGTGCCAGGCGGTCAGATAATGGAGGAGTGGCACGAGGCAGTGACATTACAAGGAGGGCTGGTCTGCTCATGCAGCAGAGACACCCCAAGAGGCCTGAGGCCTGGACAGGTACTGAGGGAGAAGACGAAGGCAGCAGTGCAGACCCCTGGCCCTTGCCGAGGCACAAAGATACAGCTAATCATGGTGACAAAGATACAGCTAATCATGGTGACATTCTACCACCCTCCATCCCCCCTCACTGGTGACAGCCATGGCAGTTGTGGATCATGGCTGGAATCCACTTCCTTCTGCAGCCAAACCCACTGAGCCCAGACTGTGGAACCAGGGATGACCTGAGACAATGGATACACTGACGACCATTGGTGGAGCAGCATGAACAGATGTAGGAGGATGCATGACTGATGACAATGGAGCATCTTGTCCAGACTCCACGGCCCATCGGTGCAAATCTGTAGGAAGTCAAGAAGCATGTCAAGGCACCCACTGTGGAAGAGTTTGCAATTTACTACGTTGTTTGAACCTTGAAAGTGTGGACTAGATGTTCAATCTTGCCGTTAGAAAGGGGTGGAAAAGAGGAGCAGTCACATGGTGAAGGCCTTGACGGATTCGGAAATCTTGGTGAGACTGAGACACAAACTGCAGAACAATACCCATCACAAGCACATTAGGCAACCACTCAACAGAAAAATGTTTGGAGAGGACCTGAATCATGGCTGTGGCTGACATAAGAGGACAGTGGATAACATTTGGAAATTTAGAGAAAGTATTTCCAACCAACATCCAGTAAAAGTTGAGGAAGGGTCCAAGAAAATCAGCAAGGAAGCATTCCCACAGACACTGCAGTGTGGCACATTGAGAGAGCACTGCCCGTGGCACTGCCTGTTGGGTAGCATATTGAGAGTATGCTGTCATTGGTGCCAGGCCAAAACATGTTCTGACAGGCCAATGACTTGGTACAGGAGACCCCTAATGTAGGCACTGGAGCACATCCCGCCACAGGGCATCAGAAGAACACTGGACAATGGCCTATCTGTAGTTAGAACACCCCCATCAAATACTGAAAGGCAGTACGCAAGGCAAAATAGATACACAAAGGATCAGAAGCCCTGCCCAGAGGCCTATCGGGCCAACTGTGCTGAACAAGATGAACAACTTGACACAAATACAGATTGATAGTGACAGTGGCTGTGATCTGGGAGCCTGCGATAAAGAAACCCTTCCACTGTAAAATGCACCTCAATATCTACATGAAAACAAAAGAGTTCATCTTGTTCAAAAGTAGGATCCAATCCCATCAGAAGCCACGGCAGTGCATCGGTATTGGCATGTTGTGTGGAAGGCCAAAAATGTATTTCATAGATGTAGCAAGACAGAAACAAAGCCCATCGCTGGAGGCAATGTGCCACTTTGTTGGGCAAGAAAGCAAGCTTGCAGTCAGTAATGAAGTGGAACTCAGACCCATACAAGAACACATGAAACTTTTTGAGAGCATAGATGATAGCAAGTGTTTTCTTTTCAACTTGGCGCTGCTGAGCAGAGCTGAGCGTTCCTAATGCAGAAGCTATGGGGCATTCAGAAATATCCTCATATCAATGTGTGAGAATGGTCCTGAGTCCATACTGAGAGACATCCATAGCCAAAACCAGTTGGTGGCCAGAATGGAAAGTAGCTAAACAAGAAGCAGAATGTAATTTGGATTTCAAAAGTGTAAATATGCGCCCACAGGCTGATGTCCTCTGAAAAGAAATGTTCTTGTGGAGCAGCTCGTGCAGAGGATGGCGCAACGTGCCTCACCCGAAATGAATTTGTGATAATATGAAATTTTAACTAAAAATGCTTGGTGTTCTTTGACACCGGTAGGATGAAGAAGAGCTGTGACAGCATCAAAATAATGATGTTGTGGCTTAACACCACCCTGAGGAATCTTAAACCCCAAACACACAATGGGTGGCTGAAAAAAGTGTGACTTGTCTAAGTTGCATTTCAACTCTGCAGTTTGTAAGACCGTGAACAAGGTGTGTTATCTTCAGTGGGTTTGTTTATTTTCCTTCTGGAAAACTGTTACATGTTAACCTTTAAAGAAACATTTCATACAAAATATTTACATTTGTAAAATGCTGTTTATTTATGATAAGTCTAAAGTTTCTAGTTTTACAGTACTTTTGAAAATAAAGTAGATGCTCACATTTGTTTACATACATCACATGGACATATTGGATATATATGCTAGTAGCTTTAGAGGTTTACTAGGCTATCTACAGCTTGTCGTCTGCAAACAGCAAAATTTTATTTTATTTTCTGTTTATTATGTATTTCTGACTAAGAATGACTATTTATCGTATTGTTTAGTGTGTTATTTACAGTTTTTTATGGTATGGTGTTTCTATTTTTTTGTGCCAAGATGACATGCTTATTTCTTTCATTCTTGTCATGACACATTCATTTTATATGATTTCTTGCCAAGCACAGAGTTTGCACCATGATTACTTGTTGTTGTGACTGTTTAGTGTTAATTTGTTTGTTTTTCACTTATTCATGTTTCAACGGTGAATTTTATTTGTGGCTGGATGGTGTTTTATGTCCCCATGAAGTTCTTTTATATGAAATTGTGGTTCATCTATGAGGCAAGTAATATTGTCTTACATATCTGTACTAATATTTTATTTTGTACTGCTTTGGTTTTACTATTTTGTCAAAGATTTAATTTTCTGATTCATGGAAATGTTAATTAGCAGGCCAGTGAATAGAGATTCCTTCTTGTTGAGAGTAAAATCTGTTGTTGAATGTGAAGCAGGTTGGCTCCACGATGAGCTTGAGTACAGCTGATATTTCTTGTATGTTTGTTGTGGGTATGTTTCCTTGTAGATGGATATTTCTTTCTACGATGTTGATGGTTTCTTCTGTTGGAATTTGTGTACATGGAGATTATATAAAATGAAATTATTGTTGCTCTGTTTGGTGTGTTACCATTTTTTATTTTTTCTATTAAGTCACTTCAGTTTTTCTGTCTTCTTTTTTGGTATGTTTGTATATTGTCTGTAGCAGTGTGTCAGGATTTGTTTGGCTAAGTAGTATGTTGGTGCTTTGGTAAAATTAATCAGTGGGCATATAGGGATACCTGGTTTGTGAATTTTAGGCAATGATTTTAGAGTGGGGACCTTGGGATTTTTCTGTATCCTTCTTTTAATCTGTGTGTCTGTGAAAATTGTTTCTTTGTTCTCCCATGTTTTCTGTAAGTTTCTTTGGTATGGGTTTGCTGAGTCACTTGTTGATTCTGTGATGATGTGTTTTGGATGAATTCTAATTTTTTGTCAATGTATCCTTTTCTTTTATGAGTACAATTGAACTGCACTTGTCAGACTTTGTTATTATGGCATTTTATTATGTTAATTTCTTCTGCAGCTTTCTGCAGGTTTTTCACTAGTTGTCATTATGTTTTCTTTCATGGTGGTTTTATTCTCTCTGATTGTGTGTTTTATTTTCTCAGTGACTAGTTCTCTTTTTAAGCTTGCACTGAATTCAGATGTGTGTTCAATATTTCCTGTTGCTTTATGATGGGTACAGTTTCTGTCATATTCTCTACTGTCCTGTGTGAGACCATTGTGTTTATGTTACATTTGGGACCCTTCTTGTTCAGATAAATTTATGTCTGTTAAATGAACCACTCCTTTGTGAAAAGTGTGTTTGCTGTACTGATGATGTGATTGATGATGTTTGTGTGATTTATCATTTTGGCGAGTTTCTTTTGTTGGGTTGTCTGTTTTCTTTCTATTATGTATCAGTATATGTTCTAACCCTGTGCATTAATTCATCAAAAAATGGTGGACACTTTATATGGTTTGGTAGTTCTGAACATAACCTGTATAGTTCAATGTTCACTGCCTTTTCCTTAAAAAATAAATAAATAAATAAATAAAAAAATAAATAAAAAAAAAATAAAAATACAGAGACTGGATTTCTTACTTTATCCACGTAATTTCAGTTTTACATTTTGTCTGTTGTGTTGTAGATGACTTGTTTCTTACAGTTGTGATTAAATAGCTGGGTATTATTTTATAGGCCAAACATACTTACTTGAATTTTATGTTAAGTATTGTTTCTTGACGTTTGATGGTTGTGCTCTGGAATTTGTTAAAGAGCTGGGAAGAAAATATCTGGCTTGGCATAGAAATAATCATCCTGTGAATGTAACTCTTCCGTGGTTGCACCCTTAACAACAATATCAACAAGGTACTTGAAGCACACTTGAATGGTCACTGACAATTGTTGAAAAATGGCTGGTGTGCTAGCCACACCAAACGGGAGGCACTGATACTGATACACTCTAAAGGGTGGGTTAATCACAAGGAACCATTTAGAATCCTTATCCAATGGAAACTATGAACAGGCTTCAGACAAATCAATTTTGGAGAAAAACTGGCCCCCAGCTAGTTCAGCCAACAACTCATCCTGACAGGGCAGAGGGTGGATGTCAATGACAGATTGAGTATTAATGGAAACTTTAGTCTTACCCAGAGGCGAAGCTGACCAGTCAATGTCTTATCAGTCACAAGGGGGGATAGACCATTCACTCGATGCAATCAGGCATATGATCTCCAGTGCCATCAACCTATCCAATTCTGATTTAACTCGATTGCACAAAGCTACAGGAATAGGATCCACACAGAAAAAGCTTGGCCGCACTGTAAGTTTCAGGGTAATGTAGGTCGCAAAATAAGTGACATAACCTAACCCACCCAAAAGAAGAGATGAGAACTCAAAACACAGGGAATTTAACTGCTGGTACAGGACCTGGTCTGTAAGAAGATGCACCACATCCAAAATGGAAAAACTGAAAGCACCAGAAGCACCCAGACTCAATAATTGTCAGCACCAGCATCATCCACTACCAAGAAAGTCAAGGAACAAACCACACATGTATACACAGTAGGCACCATAAATTTTCCCAAAATTGGAATATACTGCTTGTTGTAACTCACCAAATGTTGAGTAAACCAGAGACAATGATGAAGATCCCAAATCCATAAAAGTATATGAGTTCAATAAAGTGCACACGTGTCCACCTGTAGTCTCAGCACTATGTATATCACTCACTTCAATAAACAGTTTGTTATGAGTCATAAGCACTGGAGACACACAATTAACATCCATGTCCACAGGAATGACACACACAGAAGTTATATGTCCTTTTTTTCCTAAGTTTCTTGCAAGTCACCCAGCACATAGGGCACACAGCCCTATCACGACTCATGACACAGATGGGAGGGCAGAGTGCTGCCTTTGTTGAGGTGGTTGTTTTCATTTGGCACAGCACTGTCCAGTGTGGTGCGGAGGTCATATTTGTACGGCTGCCATGTCATCCTCAACCCAAAAACTTACTGATGTCCAAAATCCAGTAACTGGAGCCACTGTAGGTGATGTCATACCAAGCCTCAATCTGATAACCTGCAGAATGAAACTGATCAAAAGACTGAGCAATATTTAACACTTCAGCCAAAGATGGAGTCTTGCACTGCAATGCCTGCTGACTCGCCTCCTTGTCGGCAGCCGACCGAAAGATGGTGTCTCAGATTATAGAAACAGCATAGGAATCATTATGGGCATTGGTAACAGACATATATTTGTGATTGCAGATGTGGAGTTCTGCCACTCAAGCCCAAGAGGGCTCGTTTGGTTGTTTCTGACAATGACAGAACTCTACCATGCACCACAATGACATGTGCATTTACAATGATAATTTCACAACTTACACATTTCGTCAAATGAAAGCAATGCTGGTTCCTGGAGTGGGGCTAAATGGCACGACAACTGGTAGATCCGAGCAGAAATCCAGGAAAGGAACAAGGCCTCACAAATATAGTGTTACCAAAGCAGCTTCTCATAAACCTCCCTGTCTTCAGCCACATCATCAAAAGTCAGCGAGTATCTTGATGGTGTGGAAGTTTGTGATAGCAACCATATGTTCACCTGAAGATGTGGCTTTTTGTGCCACAAAACTGGTAGTGATCCAATAATAAGGGACTAAATATGGCTGACGAAGTTATTAATACCCAAGATGATTACTCATAGCTGTGGCTGACCCATGTACAAGGTTGTCTGCGCAACCCTAAGAGCCTACTACTGCTTCAGAAGAGACCTGAGCACTGCCTCCATGCATGACAACACAAGGAACAACCAAGTGGACTCAGCACATGCAAGTAAATGCCTTACTTGTCACCAATTGTGTCACAACACAAGATACAACAACTAACAGTGTGGCCACAATTAATCAAAGTTTATCTACCCATATACAAATGAACAACAAACATGAAGACTGATACAAGTAAATAGTAAGAATACATCTGAGAGCGAGTGCCTGCTGCACTGTTCCTATATAGAGGAAGGCTCCGATAGATGGGACAGTGGCTGCCGTATGATGTGCACAAGTCCAGTGACCCACTGATGGTGGCTTCTGGCAGCCAGCCCACACAGATGGCATTGGCGGATAATTTAAAGTAAAGTTCACTGCCCAACAAAATGTTACACAACAGTATAAAGAAACAAAAGTCACACTACAAACCCAAAAAATCTCTCTACAGATAACAGTTGATTCAGTACTCACAACACTGAATAATTAATCCATGTGAACTATTTATCAATAGTTAAGATCTAAATAATATCACACAGTAGCACACCAAGCCCTCCTTTTTTCCAAAACACACACACACACACATTACTATATTGCATCAATAGCTTCTTCTTTACACAGTCCATTATTTATAAATATTTTCTTTATTGAAGATTGAATCTGCCTGTGGTTTAAAAACTGCATGCAGATATTAATACACTATTTTTTAATGCAAATGCAATATAAGGACCTAGTGACATTTGCCACTGAAAGGGTATGAGATTGCAACAAAAATTAAATGACTAGTCATCACACTCACTCTTTTTATTGGTGGTGGTTCTGAGGAAGTATGAGCCACATCACCTCTCTTTGGTCTTGACAGTCTTGGCTCAAAGAGTAAGGAATCATCTGGTTCGACCAAATTGTCATCCTAAATTAAAGAAAGATACAAAAGAAGAGTTTTTACAAGACAAACACTGACACTGACTCAAAACAAATTTATTAACATTCTGTGATCAAACTGCATTAATAGTGGTAGCAGTAATAGTGACAGTAATGATCAAGAATGTAACTGGTACTTAGCTGACAGCACTGTCACCGTAGCAAAAACTGACTGTCGATAATATTTAAGATAAAACGCAGTTTAGCATGTATGTACAAACTAGCCTCACAGGTTGACTAGCAAGTGTGATCAAAAGAAAAACTGTAAAAATACATTTGTACACCCTTCTGTCTTTCACATCACTAATTTACTGCATGTTTTGGATGTTTGTATATTAATGCTCATATGTTGCCCAATCACTGTATTATCCTGTAAAATATTTACTTCATTTCCAAAAGAGAATTCCAGAGTTGTCAATAATACACAAATAACTTTTTTCAAAATTGTCACTAATCGCTGTATTACTGTTATTCCTTAGAGAAGAACCCTAAATGTTCTATATGCGTCTGAAATACTCAGCTCTGTGGAAATGATGATTGTACAGCAACATTTCACTCTCTCTGCCTCAACAGTCATTGAAGTTTTTAACAAGAAAGAGGGGGGAATAAAAGGAAAATCGATAATACTGGTATGATGTACCCTATGCCATGCACTGTACAGTGGCTTGTGGAATATATACATAGATAATGCTCGCAAGATTAAAAGGACTGTCAACAACTTATCATTATACATAGCAAGTTTCTATGAAAAAAGATAATTAAAATTGGTGCCATGCTACCACGCTATGCTAAGTACCTCAGCAAAGGTTGCACTGATGTGCAAGCACAGTGGAAAGCAAATCTGTATGAACAAGAAACCAATTTTAGTTGATTTCTGTAATTTTTTCCATCCCAATTGGAATTTATTTTCCAAAGTACCCAGTTATTTAAAATGAGTAAATTTAACAATGGATGACTTAAAAAATATTTTTATTCAACCAGTATCATGCAAGGTAGCATACTCCTTACTGCCTTTGGTGGGTTATAGCTACCTTGTGATACTGTAGTATTACAATTATTGCCACACTTTCAAAAACAGTCCAACATCGACATATTTTATGCAAGAACATCTCAAAAAATTCTGATATATCTGAGACAAATAGTCTGCTGTTGCTATTTGTTTAAGATTATCAAAGTGTTTTGAAATGCTCTTGTACATTATATGTCATCTTTTGCTGCTTTTTGACTAATCGTATTGTGACAATTAAAACAGTAGTGCCACATCAGACCATGGCTATAATCACCAAAATCAGTATGGAGTTCATTACTTGTGACTGGAGTAGGATGTGTCAGGAGGATGTGCATTGCACAGGTCTTGCATTTGAGTCTTCCACAGGGATATGACCCAGTGGCTATGGGATGGGACCGGATGTGGCATAAGGTTTGTCTTATCCCTGTGGAAAACCTCGATGCAATACCTATCCGATACACCCACCCAGCAAATTCTGCTCCACCCCAGTCCCATACCAGACTTATCTAATCCCATTACAGGCAGGGCCCCCTGTGAAAACAGGCATGTCACGTACCAGCTTTGTTGCAATTCTGCACAGTATTTTATGTGGGCTTGAGCACCTGTCAGTGGCTCATCTGAAGTAATGGCCACTGCTAAACTGTGGTCAAGAACAGAGTTGATCACCCAATGGCAGAACACACTGCTGAGCAGCTCATGCTCAATTTCAATGGCTACTTCATAACCTGTGTCATTTCCATCCCCCCCCCCCCCCCCCCCCCGGCCCTCCCCAAACACCAGCTTCCAGCTTCTCTGAACTTTGCAACACATCCATTATTTCCATAATCCTCCTGGCCTGAATCTCGAATCTCCACTAGCTCTCTGTCCCATGCAAACCTCCATCCTGCCTCGGGAGGGAGGTGTTATGCCCACTGTGGTGATACCATTCCATGACATCACTATGACACGTATATGCCCAGTTTCAACCGTTTTGGATGTCTATCAATTTCCAAGGTGTACCGAGGTCTGAGAAGTGAGAGATGCCTTACTGGATTTTGTCATTTTAGTTGAAGCTCATATTTGATGGGTTTTATGTTGTAACTTTATGTTCTATGAATGTACACCTTTTCAAATATTGAGGATCTCTCAAAAACACGTCAGTTACTGGTACTAAAACAAACTAGGTACACCTCAGAATAAAAAGCATAAAGAAAAGGAATTAAAAGGTAACTTACTCTCGGCTTTTTATAAAGTATAAAGGAAAATTTACAAGCTAGTTATTTCAAGAGACTTCTTTTGCAAACAAGAACATCTTCAATTAAAGTACACAGGCAAACAAAATGTATACTGGTACCGGTACAGAAATATTCCTGCTGCTGTTTTCTCTTGTAGTTTCAGTTATCTTCAAGTGCAAGGGAAGAAGTTCATTTTTCTTGCAGTGAACTGTAATTTTTTGTACAAATTACAACATACTTCACACAACCAGTATACTTTTACTACTGGGGGAGTTTATTGTTAAGTACTTTTCATAATACTTAGGTAAATACCAAGTATACAGTTGGCAGATTTGCACTTTCATAGAAAGAAAATGCAGTAAAGTTTCCAAAATTGCAGTGACTATACTAATTGAATATTCAGTTAAAAGCTTTAATTCACATGCAAGAATGGCTACCACACAATGAGTCTCTATACTTACAATCTTTTTATGGTTTCAGATATTTATTATGGTGATACTACAATCATTATTGTGGTGTACAAAGCACATATAACTTTGTATACATAACTACATGACTTTACATTATGTGTATTGTTGCCAAATGAATAAACAAATCAATTAAAATGAAGTCAATATACAGGTTAAATCGAATAAGATGAGGCAACTGGGGTGCAATATACAAATACCTTTCGATTTATTAACATTAACCAGGCATAAACAATGATTGTGCATTTGCAGACAGAATTTCTGAAATGAACATAACCTGGTTAATCACACATTACCTTCACGACTGGAAATAATTAGGTATTGAAAATGGCAGTCAGTCATACAATTTTTAGAATTACTACATCACATTAGCAAGTATACTAGAGGTAAGCTTCATTCCATGGGACGCTCACCACAGTCAGACTCCATAAGGCCATCAACATTCCCAATGGTTGAAACTGGGCAGATAAAGGCTGTTGCGACATTATGGAGAGGTACCGTAACAATTCAGTGACCCTACTCACATCCTCCTTCCCGCAGTCTTCTCCCTTCTCTCTTCTATCAAGCCCTCCTAATTCACTCCTTCACATTATTATCACTGTCACTGCTCACACTCACCAGTGACTGTGCCCATGTCACATTCTTATCTCATGTACTTGCTGCCTCTCCCTTCGGCATTTCTGTTATGTGCATTTGTTTCCTCCCTCCCAGCCACCAGTCAATCCTCCTGGACCATTCCTCCTGCTCACTGGTTACTTTCTTCCTTTTCCCACTCCACTTGAAACAATCCCTCATCCTAGTCAAGCTGCAGAACTACAGTCCTGGCATACTGTATTTAGCTGGCACAATTTAGTCACACAGGGGTGTACATGCATATGTGTATATATGTTTACTTTAGCTCAATAAAGGATTCAGTCAAAAGCCCAAGAAGTTTTCAGTCTCGTTTATATGCCTGTTGATGACTAAACCATTCCGCAAGTTTTTACCTTTCCTTAAAAAATAAAAAAAAGTTAAGTTGAAGACTCATAACTGAGAAGTGATTCACCCTTCAGCATACAGAAATGCCTTGATTGATCTTCCATTTCTCACTTATGAACAACATGGAGAAATTGCTCTCTCCAGTTTCTATATACATAACTATGGGTTAGGAGAAATGAAGCAATGGTTCGTAACAAAATACTTTTGCAAATGTATTCTTAAAAAGAGAGTGGAAATAAAAGTAGGAAAAAAATATTATGAGCCTTTCGTAACTTCTGAGTATGCCTCACTGATACAATTTTCCATTCTGGTTGGACAAACCTATCGATGCAATTCTGATGTCATACATCTACCAGAAATGTGTGTGGGAGGATGAAAGATCTCACCTACATCTACATCTATGTGAAAATAAAGTGCCTGGCAGAGGGTTCAATGAACCCCTTTCAAGCTGTCTCTCTACCATTCCACTCTCGAACAGCGCGCCCGAATAACAGGCACTTAAATTTTTCTGTGCGAGTCCTAACTTCTCTTTTTTTATCGTGATGATCATTTCTCCCTATGTTGGTGGGTGCCAACAGAATGTTTTCGAAAAACGCATTTGCTTTAATGATTCCCATTCCAATTCACATATCATGTCTGTGGCACTACCTCCCCTATTTCATGATAATACAAAATGAGCCACCCTCCTTTGTACTTTTTCGATGTCATCCGTCAGTCCCATCTGATGTGGATCCCATACTGCACAGCAATACTCCAGAATAGGGCCGACAAGCTTGGTGTAAGCAGTCTCTTTAGTAGACCCGTTGCACCTTCTAAGTGTTCTGCCAATGAATCACAGTCTTTCGTTTGCTCTATCCCCAACATTATCTACGTGATCGCTCCAATTTAGGGTATTTGTAATTGTAATCCCTAAGTATTTAGTAGAATTTACAGACTTCAGATTTGTGTGACTTATCGTCTAATCAAAATTTAGTGGATGTCTTTTAGTACTCACGTGAATATCTTCACACTACTCTTTATTAAGGGTCAATTGCCACTTTTCGCACCATACAGATATCTTATCTAAATCATTTTGCAAATTGTTTTGGTCATCTGACGACTTTATAAGATGGTAAATGACAGCATCATCTGCAAACATCTAAGAAGATTGTTTCCCGCATCGGTAATATAGATTAGGAACAATTGAGGGCCTATAACACTTCCTTGGGAAACGCCGGATATCACTTCTGTTTTACTCAATGACTTTCCGTCTATTACTAGGAACCGTGACTTTTCTGACAAGAAATCACGAATCCAGTCGCACAAC
Organism: Schistocerca americana; assembly: GCF_021461395.2. Classification (NCBI taxonomy): domain Eukaryota; kingdom Metazoa; phylum Arthropoda; class Insecta; order Orthoptera; family Acrididae; genus Schistocerca; species Schistocerca americana. The sequence goes on from NC_060120.1 coordinate 744,155,218, forward strand.
TGAGGTGATATTCCATAGCACGCAGTTTTGTTAGAAGACACTTCGGTGTCAAAAGCCTTCTGGAAATCTAAAAATATGGAATCAATTTGACATCCCCTGTCGATAGCACTCATTACTTCATGAGTATAAAGAGCTAGTTGTGTTTCGCAAGAACGATATTTTCTGAATACGTGCAGACTATGTGTCAATAAATCGTTTTCTTCGAGGTACTTCATAATGTTCGAATTCTGTATATGTTCCAAACCCCTACTGCAAATCAATATTAGTGATATGGGCCTGTAATTCAATGGATTACTCCTATCACCCTTTTTGGGTATTGGTGTGATCTGAGCAATTTTCTAGTCTTTAGGTAAAGATCTTTCTGTGAGTGAGCGGTTGTATATAATTGCTAAATATGGATTTATTGTATCAGCATACTCTGAGAGGGACTTGACTGGTATAAAATCTGGACCAGAAGCCTTGCCTTTATTAAGTGATTTAAGCTCTTTGCGACACTGAGTATATCTACTTTTATGCTTGTCATCTTGGCAGTTGTTCTTGATTGGAATTCAGGAATATTTACTTCGTCTTCTTTGGTGAAGGAGTTTCAGAAAACTGTGTTTAATAACTCTGCTTTAGTGGCACTGTCATCAGTGACTCCACCATTGTTATCGTGCAGTAAAGGTATTGATTGCATTTTGCCAGTGGTGTGCTTAATGTATGACCAGAATTTCCAGGTTTTCTGCCAGATTTCAAGGCAGAGTTTCGTTATGGAAATTATTAAAAGCATCTCGCACTGAAGTATGCGCTATATTTCGAACTTCTGTAAAACTCTGCTGCCAGTCTTGGGGATTTTGCGTTCTTTTAAATTTGGCATGCTTTTTTCGCTGCTTCTGCAACAGTGATCTGACTCATTTTGTGTACCATGGGGGATAGTACCATCACTTATTAATTTATGTGGTATATTTATCTCTCAAATGCTGTTGATACTCTCTCTGTGAAATCATTCCAAAACTTTTCTACATTTACATGATCAGATCGGAAGGAGTGAAGACTGTCTCTTAAAATGGCATTAAGAGCATTTTTATCAGCTTTTTAAAATAGATAAGATAAGGAAATGCAAGTTGACAGAAAAGTAACATTTGCAACATTCACTTTAGACATGCTGAAGATGAGGATTTATCTCAGCAGCGTTTAATTAATATTTTATTTGTAATCACACACAAGACTGAAACTCAGAAATGAGATGAAACAGAGGATTAAAAAGTAAATTTTCTGTAATATACCAGTACTCCAGTGATCATGTATAATTTGCATGGCAAAAGTGCTCAGTATGCAATTAAGGCAATTACTAAAAAATATGTTGCCTATACTATATAAAATAAATTTATAACAAGTGCCATATTTCAATTTCTTTTGCAATACATTTCATTCATGCACATTAGTAGCAACTTTATTTGCATTACTAAGTCAAAAATTATAAAAATTCACAAACATTATGGTGCATCATATGTAATACCTGACTAAGGCCCAGATCAGATAGAGTATTGTGGCTTCAATGTTAAAAGCTGCTAAATACTAATAAATCATTGCAAAATCACAGAACAACATGCAACACTAAAAAGATATATAATTTTAACAAAAAAATAGTTTTTTTCTGAATTGGTTGTGCATAGCCTATTTCGAATTTCTCTTAGATGACACTTTTTCCATTAAGACCGAATCTGTTAGTTTATTCACAACACTACAGGTCAATTCCAGCTGTACAGCCATTTTTAAGTGAACAAGTCCATTATTGTGTTACCGTATTGAAGTTTTTCTGGCAGTTTGAATATTGCATCATTTTTCTGGAGTACATTTGGGATGTTATTAACTATTGTACTGATATTTTTGCTAACAACATTTCAGTTATTGTCAATGTGAGCAACTTGCAATTTTAAAGCACTTTACACTGTGGAATAAATGCACATACATCCAAGATAACACTATTGGTAACAAGAATGTCAATCACAGATAAAACTTATGCCTTTAAGTGTAAAACAAAGCTAGTGCAGAGTCAGTGAATCCACAGTGCTTATGAAGTATTTGGTTGATTACTGTGGATGGCACATGTTGGAATGGCAGGCAGTGAAGGTTAGAACAATATATCTTTTGAGAGCACAGACATTAAATGAAGTGTTTCCACGATTTGTCAAGGCCTCTGTTCAGCAGACTGTCTGTTAATTGTATTTCCACAGCATTCTTGACAATTGAATCCCAGTAGGATGAGATGGTGGCCAGTATCTTAACTTTTCTGTAGACCAAGGAACGGCCAGTGGAAATTTGTTGGGTTCCAGTAGGCAGGTGAATCGCTGGTGTTCAGTGTAACAGTCTTTTACAGCGTGTGTTGTCTGTCCTATGTACCATCTGCCACACTCACAAGGAATTTCATATACATCTGTCTTTTGTAAAAGCATATTGTCCTTCACAGATCCCAGAAGAGCTATTCTCTTGTTCGGTGGAAGGAAGATCACATCCACTTAATTCTTTTTTCTTGCAATTTTTGATGAAATATTTCCCACATAAAGTAGAATGACCATAGATTTTACATCTATTTCTTATTGCTCTTCTTCTGGTTGGTCTGGCATTTTCAACTGCAGAGCTCTCTTAATTTATGGTTCTATGTATTTATTCTTCCATAATATTTCTTCAAAGTGTACCATTTCACTATGTAGGCTCCCAGTGTCGGATTTATTCAAAAACTGCCAGAATAATGAAGAACAACAACTTGTATGAAATCTTCCTTCCACCGCCCAAGACAGCGGCTCTTCTGGGATCTTGCAAGGATGACCTGCTATTACAGAAGGCAAGTATACATTCAATTCCTTGTGTGTGTGTGTGTGTGTGAGAGGGGGGGACAGTACACAATAAGTACTGTAATAAAATGTTGCATTGAACACCAGTGATACACTCACCTACTACAGCCCAACAAATCTACAGAGGGTGAACATTGTATTTCCAATTGTCATTTCTTGGATAATAGAAAACTTAAGATACTGGCCACAGTCTCATCCTACTGTGATTCAATGGTAAAGGATGCTGTAGAAATACAATTAGCAGACAACCTTCTTAACAGGGGAGGGTTTCCAGCTTGACAAATGACGGGAAACCTTCATTTCACATCTGCGCTCTCAAAAGCTATATTGTTCTAGGCTTTACTGCCTGCCACCCCAACATACGCCATCCACAGTAAGCAATCAAATGCTTCGTAAGCACTGTTGATTCACTGACTCTGCACTGTCTTTGTTCTACTCTTAGAGGCATAAAGTTTTGTCTATGACTGCAACTTTCATTACCAACGTTATATTGGACGCATGTACATTTATACCACAGCATCAAGTGCTTTCAAAATCTTGCAAGTGACTCACCTTGAGAATAGCTGAAAGGTCATCAGCCGAAATATAAGTACAAGAAACAATAATATCCTGGATGAACTCCTGAAAAATAATGCTATAAATCAATCAATGTTTGTCATCCAAACAACAACTAGATCATACAATCGGACAATGTGTCATGCAACTGGTATCCATGAAAGCATGAGATGCAAAACTGGGTACAGTACATGTGTTCACTCATGCTTACTGACTGTGAAATAAATTATACTGCTAGATACAACACTTCTTATTTGACTATCATAAAATACATATTCATGAAATAATCAACTTAAAAAGGCTATATAGCCATTAGTGGTTTAAATAAGAAGTAGAGCGTCAGTGGAAACAATTCCATCATTCAAGAAATAACAAAGAAATTGAATGTGACTTTTTTTTTTTTTTCAATCTGTACATAAATTCCAAATTGTTTGGTTTCAGTTTGATGATAATATGCAATTACACAATGAAAATTAGTGCAAACACTGTAGGGTGCAGGGACAGCCCTCTAATCCTATAGTGAGGACTTTGGGAACAAATCACAGAAGCACCGAAACTCCAGAAAGTTGCATGATACTGTTAGCACCCATAAGGTACTGATCTCAATGGATCAGTTTGTGAACAGTTGTGTTAAGTGGCTGTATTGATCTCAGGATTTGTAAATTACATGCACTCAGATCTGGGCTGTGTCTGCTGTGAGCATAACTCTCTCAAGGTTTTGTACTATTCTTGTATCCCACTAAACACTTTCGGGCTTGGAAGGCTAGTTTGCCAAGAGGAGGACTGTCAAAGACACCGCCACCAAGTGAAAGTTCCTGAAAAGGCAGTATTCCATTTACATAAAACGATATTGAGAGTAATGGACTCTAATACTCCTGCAACAGTTGCAGGCCATGTGGCATACCCACCTTCTTGTGTGCCGTAACAACACGCATAATGAGAGTTACTGGGAGGGAGTGGGAAACAAACACGACTCAAGTGATGGATTGGAGTAGTAGATGTAATTATGGCAGTAACAAAAATGGGTGAGTGGGATATTTAGCCAGGTGACTGGATGGTAGATGGACCAAGAAAATTCTATGCAATGTTCCAAGAGAAAGGAATAGACCAGGATGACAACATAACAGGGAAGGGATAGATGACATAGAAAACATCCAGAAAGAACATAGGTGAAGCCCATCATGTACGAGTTCATGTATGCATATAGATGAAGCCCACAATGCGTAGTGAAGTTCAGAAGAGACTTTTATCAGCAGGGACGTCAAATGGTTGCTGCTGCTGATGATAATAATGATTTAATGGAAAAAAAAGTGATTATGTATAGATATGTTAAATGACATGTTCTGTAAATGGAAAAAAGGCATACCTCCTAACCAAGCAGAAAAACTGGTAACAATGGCCAAAGGAAACAAATAAATCATTAGTGAGAGGTAATATGAAACATCACTTTTCCACACTTTAAATATACATTTCTAATCTTTTTCTCTGAGTCAGTTTTGCAGAAACAAAACTGAAACATAAAGATTACAGCTTGTAACACTCAATCCTTATATAGTATTTATTAAGAAAAGATCTACATCTACATCTATAGCCGCCAAGCCATCTTTTGGTGTGTGTCAGAGGGTACTTTGTGTATCAGTGTCACTTCCCCCTCTTCCTGTTCTAGTAGTGTATGGTTTATGGGAGGTACTATTGCTGGTAAGCCTCCATGTGGGCTCAAATCTCTCTAATTTCACCTTAATGGTCTTTCACTAGAGATGCGTAGGAGAAGGTGATATACAGAGGGGTCCAAAAAAATGTATCCACTGTTTGAAAGTCCATAACTTGCAAATTAATTGGCAGAGTTGTCTCATTTTTGGTGAAAGTGTAGCTCAAAGTCCAACTTAAAGATATCACTGTAAGTGTTCGAAATGGTCACCATTAACATCCACACACAAACGATGCCACCGAACTGCAGCACGAACTACTGACTATATATGTGTTCAGTTGGATATTTGCACATGAATGTATGATGGATTCTCGAAGTTCATCCAGTGTGCATGGCTTTTGTTGATAAATGACGTCCTTTAGTGTTCCCCATAAGTAAAAGTCCAGAGGAGTTAGGTCTTGGGAACGTGGTGGATACCCCACAGCACCTCTATGGCCTATCCATCTTCCTGGTAGATTTTCGTCGAGATACGCCCTAACACGACTTTGGTAGTGGGTTGGGACACCATCTTGTTGAAAGTAAACTCTTCCGTCTCCATACAAGTCTCGGATGACAGGTAAAATGGATGTCTGAAGCTTCTGAAGGTACACCTCATCAGTAACTATGCCGTCAAAGAAGAATAGCTCAATCGAGCCCCGGTAAGACAACCCACACCATACATTTACTCCTGGCAAATTCACAGCTTTGTCTACATGGAGGTTCGGATTTTCGGCAGCCCAGTAGATGCAATTTTGGTCATTTACTGTACCACTGAGTTTGAACTGTGCCTCATCAGACCACAAAATCATCTCTGCAAACTCTTCATCATTGTGCACCATGTTAGTAAACCACTCGCAGTACTCCATTCTACGATCTGGGTCGTCCTCGTTTATTGCGTGTGGCAATCGTGGGATGTAGCGCTTCCACTTTGCTGTCTTCAAAATTCACTGAACACTTGAGCGACTCACTCCAGTTTCATCGGCACACTGTCTCACAGACTTCTGTGGTGAGCGAGTGAATTGTTGTAACACACGACGGGAGTTAGCTGGACTTGTTACTGTTACAGGTCGTCCAGATCGTTGTTTGTTTACAGTGGCTCTGTTTGATACTCATTTCGCCATTGCTGTTGAACTTCATTAATGTTTTCGTACTTAAAATACCACTTGAAAACTGACTTCCTTTCATCGAATGTAAGCCTTGCACCAGCCATGTTTACTCGAGTAACTAGGTGCAACTAAGAACAAAACACTGACTCTGGCGACTGCCATCTGACAAAACAAAACAACGCAATACAACGCTCGTGTGGAGATTGCCGGAACTACAAACTATTACACTACCAAAGATGAGACAACTCCGTCAATGAGTTTGCCAGTTATGGACTTTTAAACAGTGGATACATTTTTTTGGACCCCTCCGTATTGGTTGACTCTTCTAGTAACATACTCTCAGAACTTCAACAGTAGACCACAACATGATGAGGAATGCCTCTTTGCAGCATCTGCTACTGGTGTTGGCTGAGCATCTCTGTGACGCTTCCACAAACACTAAATGAACCTGTTGTGAAACATGTTGCTACTCTTTTGATTTTCGTTATTTCCTCTATCTGTCCTATCTGATACGGATCCCCTACCAATGGGCAATATTCAAATAATAGTCAAATGAGTGTTTTATAAGCTACTTCCTTTGTTGATGGACGGCATTTCCTGAGGATTCTTTCAATGAATCTCAGTCTGGCATCTACCTTACTAACAATTTTATGTGACTGTTCCACTTCAAATCAATCCGTATACATACTCCTAGATATTTTACAGAAGTGACTGCTTCCAGTGATTCTTCTGCGATTTTGTAATCATATGATAAAGGAGGCTGTATATGTATTTGGAAATGTTACATTTGTTTACACAGAGGACCAGTTGCCACTTCCTGGACAAAGTGTAATAATCCTCTACTGGTCTTCCTGCATTTCTTTACAATTTTCTAGTGTTGTGAGTTCTCCATACACAACAACAACATTCGCAGAAAGCTACATGGAACTTCTAATGTTATCTACTAGGTGATCTATATATACTGCAAAGGTAATGATCCTATAACACTTCCCTATGGCACGGCCAACATTACTTTTACGTCTGATGACTTCCCTCCATTCAGAATTACGAATGCCTCCTGGGAGTCAAGAGCTCATGGATGAAAAGAGCAAGCTAGGTTTCATACAATCTTTGTCTTCAGAACCCACGTTGACTACACACGAGATCTTCAGTCTCCAGAAATGTCACAACATGCAAGCATAATACATGTTGTGAAACTATACAACAGGCTGACGTCAGAGATATGGGCCTACAGCTTTGTGCATCTGTTCAATTACCCATCTTGAGAACAGGACTGATCTGGGTGGTTTTTTTTCCACTCATCATGAATGCTTCACTCCTCTAGAATTCTATGGTATTCTGCTGATAGAAGGGTAAGTTCTTTTGCACACATTGTGTAGAATCAAAATGGTATCCCATCAGGTCCAGAAGCTTTTCCTCTGTTAAGCAATTTCAGTTGCTTTTTCTCCCCCTTGGTTATTTATTTTGATATCTGTCATTCATGCAACAGTTTAAAGGAGTTTTGGTGAAAGAAATTTAGTATTTCAGCCTTTTCTGTGTTATTCTCTATTTCAATGACACTAAGGGCGCTGGGCCTCTGGACACATGGCATAAGTCAATTTACTGATTTAATATAAGATCAGAATTTCTTAGGATTTTCTGTTAAGTTGGTAGATAGAGTTTTACTTCGCCAAATGCTTCACGTATAGCCCTCCTCATGCTGATTTTGGTTTTGTTAAGTTTTTGTTTGTCTGTGAAGCTTTGGCCACATTTAAATTTGCAAAAAAGCTCTCTTTGCTTTCTTAGCAGCTTCCTAAAATGGCTGTCAAACCACAGTTGGTCTTTTCCACCCCTCACAGTTATGCTGGGTACAAACTTGTCTAAAGTTTGTTGTCAAAGCTCTTGAACTTTGTCCATTGATGCTCTCAACATTGTCAGTGCTGGACATTAAATTTTCATGATGACCTGTGAGGTAATCTGAAATCTGTCTCATGTCACACATGCTAAACAAGAAATATCTTCCTGTCTTTCTTTGTATTCTTACTTACCAATGTTTTCAGTAAAGCTGTAATGGTCTCATGATCACACATTCCCATTTCTGTGCTAACAGAGTCGAAAATGAAGATTTGATTTTTTCTTTGACCTGGAATACTCAACACTTCAACAGCCTCTCTCGTCCTAATCTTTTCTAGATTTTGTTAGATCAAGCATATCTACTTCTGAAAGCTAGTATTTTAGTTAACTTTTGCTTGGGCTGCACCTGCTGTATGATAAGTAGAAACACACACACACACACACACACACACACACACACAACTGGTTTTAACACTGATTTATTAGATATGGTCCCGTTGGAAGTGGTATGCCCGTGCCTTCCTCCAACCTTTAAACCGACTTACACACCAATTCCAGCCTGTTATAGGAGGACTACAAAGAGTTACACTGTAGCAAGGACTCGGAATCACAGTGCAGTTCACCTTTTTTCACATTAACAAACATTGTCAGAGGTGAGAGAAGAGGGAAGTGATGGACAACAATCCTAGGAGTGACAGAGGATTAAAACCCAACAACTGGACACACAGTCTGGCACTCAAACCTGTGACATTTAAATACCCAAAATTCAATGGAGCTGCATGGTCAGTGCAGAACTCTGAAGAATGGGCTGCCATTCCCCAAGAAACCTTCCAGCACCTGACTGAATGTATGCTTGTGAGAGTGGAAGCTGTCATCAAAGCTAAAGGTGGGTCAACACCATATTGAATTCCAGCATCACCGATGGAGGGGGCCATGAACTTGTAAGTGTGTGTGTGTGTGTGTGTGTGTGTGTGTGTGTGAGTGAGAGAGAGAGAGAGAGAGAGAGAGAGAGAGAGAGAGAGGGGGGGGGGGTGGAGTCAGTGTGTGAATGCATGCATACTCCCTCATAAATGTCTGACAAATTATGTGAAAGAACAGCTACTATCACCCTTTTTGATGTGCCTGCCTGCCTGCTGCTAACAAAGATTTTTCATCACTCAGAAAAGAAAGTCACCGAGAATCTTTTAAAAGTTCCATTTTCAGCAACAACTACTTCTCTGGAAAAAGCGCTCCATGTTCCAAAAGCAAGGGGACTTTAAGCTTATATATAAATCTGATCTGATATTATCTAGCAAGTAAATGCTATTTCTTTCTCTGCTGGGTTACAGTTTCATTCAGAAATACTTCAGATAATGATTTTCTATTTGTGATCTTGTAAGAAAAAGGCCATCTCCTATATGCATGAAACATCAAAATGAGGCATTATGTTTATTTGTCTGAGCTGCTAATGGTACTTTTGGCACTTTATACATTCCAAATTGCACACCTGCTTTCATGTAGGCCCTTATGTTTCCATCGGCTTAAGTTCTACTATTTTTCAATTTCATTTCAATAATTGAGCAGACACAAGATTCACTGAAAGTAGGTTTTCAAATAGCTGGCACTGTTTCTGCTCCAAGGACAAAAATGCAATGTTAATCTATTAAATTATCTTAGTGCTCAAATCACACAACATTATTTAAACTTGAGCTTTCAAACAAATTCACCCTCTTCCTGATCAGGAGCTGATTGACTTATTAGACTGAAATGTTTTGCTAAACTGGAGCTCTGTGTTAAAATCAGTGGTAGAAATTTGCCCATGCACTATTAAATTCAACAGAGACAGGCTATAATCGTAGTGAACCCTGGGGGACAGCTGCTGTAAGCAGGAATTCATTCACAAACAAATAATATTAAATACTTGGTTTCAAAGGGAAGTGATGGTGCTATGGGTGGCCTCCATTCTCCTATCACCTCATAATTATGACCCCTGGGGTAGGGAGAACTGGACTCTCTTCACTGTCTGTGGCCCACATTTATGCATTCATATCCAACCTCAGGTGACATCACATGATCAATGAGGAACTTCTGTGAAGTTTGGAAGGTAGGAGCCGAGGTACTGGCGGACGTTAAGCTGTGAGGAAGGGTCATGAGTCGTGCTTGGGTAGCTCAGTCGGTAGAGCACTTGCCCGCGAAAGGCAAAGGACCCGAGGTCGAGTCTCAGTTGGGCACACAGTTTTAATCTGCCAGGAAATTTCAATATGAGGTCTGCTCAAAAAATTCTGGAAAATTCGTAATTTTGTGCCAATGGTGTGTTCGAGTGAAATACAGTTGGCATAGCTGCACGTCTGTGTTTAATGCATAACTGCCAGAAATTTCATTGTTGTATGTCTGTTAGTTAATGTTCAGAGCTGTATAGAGTAGAACATTGTGTCGCACAGTTTGTGAATTTCAAGATGGCAGAGTTACACTATGTGACCAAAAGTATCTGGACACCCCCGAAACCATACGTCTTTCGTATTGGGTGCATTGTGCTGCCACCTACTGCCTGGTACCTCGACTGTTGACTGACAGAGACCGCTGACAGTTGAAGACGGTCTTAATATGTAATAGGCTGACATCTATCCAGACCATCACGCAGGAATTCCAAACTGTATCAGGATCCACTGCAAGTATTATGATAGTTAGGCAGGAGGTGAGAAAACTTGGATTTCACGGTTGAGTGGCTGCTCATAAGCCACACATCACGCTGGTAAATGCCAAACGATGCCTCGCTTGGTGCAAGGAGCGTAAACATTGGACAATTGAATAGTGGAAAAATGTTGTGTGGAGTGACAAATCATGGTACACAACATGACAATGTTATGGCAGGGTGTGGGCATGGCAAATGCCCGGTGAATGTCATCTGCCAGCATGTGTAGTGTCAACAGTAAAAATTCGGAGATGGTAGTGTTTTGGTGTGCTCATGTTTTTCACGGAGTGGGCTTGCACCCCTTGTTGTTTTGCGTGGCACTATCACAGCAAAGGCCTACACTGATGTTTTAAGCACCTTCTTGATACCCACTGTTGAAGAGCAATTTGGGTTGGCGATTGCGTCTATCAACATGATTGAGCACCTGTTCATAATGCATGCACAGAGTCCTGACCTGAATCCTATAGAACACCTTTGGGATGTTTTGGAAAGCTGACTTCGTGCCAGACCTCACCTACCGACATCTATACCTCTCCTCAGTGCAGAACTCTGAAGAATGGGCTGCCATTCCCCAAGAAACCTTCCAGCACCTGACTGAATGTATGCTTGTGAGAGTGGAAGCTGTCATCAAAGCTAAAGGTGGGTCAACACCATATTGAATTCCAGCATCACCGATGGAGGGGGCCATGAACTTGTAAGTCATTTTCAGCAGGGTGTCCAGATACATTTGATTACGCAGTGCTGAAGAGCCATGAGCTGCATTAAATTTTATGTGGAACCCAAGAAAATCTTTGCAGTAGCACACCAAACGATGTAGGATGCCTACGGTGATGTGTGCTTATGCTGTACTCAGTGTTACAAATGATGCACACTGTTTAAAAATGGCCAGACGGAAGTTAAAGATGACCCTCGTTCAGGATGCCCTTCGATGGCTACTGATGACATCATATCGGGAACATCAATGAATTTGTGCAGTCAATCGAAGACTGGCAATTCAAGAGATTGCTAAGGAATGTGACATTTTAATTGCATCATGTCATGAAAGCCTGATAGCATCTTGGAATGCATCGTGTTGCCGCCAAGTTCATCCTGTGGCTAATGAGTGAAGACCAGACAGACCTTCGCCTTGCAACCTGTGGTGGGCTTTTGGATTGCACAAATGAGAACGATATGTTCCTGAAGTGAATTGTAACTCATGATGACACTTTTTTTATTTCCAAAGTTGAAAATCCCATTGGAAGGACAAAGATCTGCAACAACAGATGAGAGAAAAGAAATTTCACAGATGGCACTTCACGCAATCCAGTAGGTCGCACACCAAGACTATTTCCAGAAGTGGAAATGGTGTTGGAAGTAGTGTACCAATTGTGGAAACAAATATTTCGAAGAAGACCGTGCACAATAAGTAAAAGGTATGCCATCCTCACAAACTCTGAGACCAGTCAATGCTCACTTCATCATGTTAAGCAACACAGCAAACAATATAGATGATGGATATTAAAACTGTCACACCATAAGAGAAACACTTAACTGACTTGACATTTGCCAAATGTCAGCAAATGTCAGATGGAAATACTACTACATAATTGGATAATGTAAGGTTCAATGTTCTGTATAGTCTACATAGTTGCACTGCTGCTTTTCTATATGATAAAGGCAATTATACCAAACCAATTCAATATATTAACTTTGGCCACATGAATCAAGAACAAATGGCCATTTCCTGCACTGTAGACAAATTTATGAGTGGCACTGAAAATCTGTAAAAGATAGTTGTATATGTAAATGGAAAAGCATAGATCATCAATAAGCATTAGGAAAGCTGCAACAAAGGCACACAATAAGCTTGGCACTCCTTAATCAACAGAGTGGCATGTCCTGAAACATAAGCAGCACAAAACTGCCACAGAAGCTACAGCTTTTGAAGACACTATTGGTACTGTTCTAAATGACATCTAACAGGCACGTTTTTCTTAACTTTTTTCCCTCAAATGAGACATTTCACTTGTCTGATAAAATGTAGTGCCATAATGTTAGAATTTGGGTGTGTGAAATCCTATTAGTAGCCATTAAACATGAAGCAGACTTACCAAAGGTTAATGTTTCCAGTAATATTTCTGTACATAAAGTTTATGGTCTCTTCTTTGCATGGAGGAAACTAAGATGGATAATATCGTCTTTACACACAAGAAAATAGTGGGTCCCCCTCAGCTCAAGATGATGTGAATAAGTTCATGCTGGATGACTTCATTGTTCAAAATGACATCCAGTTTTACCTGAACACCACAGAGGGTTGTAAGTGGTGAAGGAAATCATGTTCATCATCAGAGACTTTCTAGTACCACACAGTTTTTATCCGTGAAAGTATATAAACAGTAAATTGTTTGTACTATCTATGCCTGCCACTCTACAAGATCTGTAATGCTTAGTTATTGAGGGTGCAAATTTAAAAAGGAAAAGTAACAAGTGATTACTGCATGGTGAGAAATGGTCAACCAGTTTATCATGCTACATTCTCTGCTCGTGGTCACTGCAATATACTTTAAACTTTTTTGAACTCTTTTCAGGTATTCAGTTGAGTCATGTCACTCAAATGGTGTGATATTTCAGAAAGCTAACTTGTTGCTGTCTTCAGGTGGTTATGACAACTTTCTTCCATGGGCATTATTTTATATAGCCCCTCCCTCTTGCTGTCGATCTAGCATCCATGGTACCTTTGTGAGCTCCACAAGTGAGGTGGAGAGAGAAGTGTGTGGTACAGATATGACCCGTCGTCCTCAGTCCCTGTGCCACCACTACAGTGATCAGGACACTGTCAATGCAGAGGAGGCACATCTTTTTGGTGTGGTGTCAGTTCTTCAGTTGAAGTAATGAGTAGATCTTCCCAAAGATTCTCACTGTGCTTCAAGTACACTATGGGATGGCTCTCAAATCTTGCTTGTTTGGAAGCCAAAGCTATTTGAAAGTGATCAAAGAACAGTTACGTTCTGTGGGAAAACTTACTCAGAGTACGCCAACTAAAGAGTTGAGACGACACCACTTTGTTGTTCTTCAAGAATACAGAAATCATTACACTGTGTGTAAATGTGACAACACAGAGAATGCAGAACAAAGAGACAGCGTAATATTCTTCTACAGAGTTCATGTTTCCACTGAATTTAAATCATAATGTTTGGGAAATTTTAATGGTGGGCTGTGGACGACTAGATTTGCAGTACAAAGAGTGTTGACAACCTCATTAACACACTGGTGCATATCATCATATACTTTTAAGAACAACAGCGCATTCTAAGCTAATGTGTTGCCCTACAGTCCATCAGTTCAAAATCTTGAAAAGAATAACTATTCATCTGTCTTTGTGTGGAACAGGCATATCTGGATACTGGTCTCTTCTATGTATGATATCGTATTATGAAATTGCCTGACAGTTTCAAAATGTGTTTCACATTAGAACTCTATGTCAGATCTCTGGTTTTCATGGTCAATGCTCTTACTAATTAAACTATTCAAGCACATCTCACAGTTTTCAGCTGCTAATACATCTCTTCTACTTTCTAAGCTGTATGAAGTTCTCCTACATATGTTGTTGGAGTAGCAACCATATGAGAACCTCTGTGAAGTTCAGAAAGTAGGAAGAGCTACTAGGAGTTTTCCAATATAGAATGGAACACTGAACAACTATCACATGAAAACCATGGTCTATTTTATTCTTAGTCTGTCCCTTCACAAGATCTGATGTCAACTGAAGACACATTGGTTCTCAGTAAACCAATAACAGTATCCTCAAAGTTGCTGAGTTCGAATGAATGAGGTATTTTACCAAGAGGTTGAATTTAGATGGGTGGGCATTCCAAAAACAAACATTCAAGATATATTCATCCAAATGTAGCACAAGCAGCAGCAGGTGCTGGCGGTGATGCAGTACCTGTGCAGTTTATATGACTTTGATAACAGCAGACTTTTAACATGTATCAGTTTTAATAGCCATAAATTGGTTACGCAAACTCATTTTCCCATGTCTGAAATGTCATCCTGGAAACACTGCTTAGAATCTAGGTTGACAACCAACTTCCGATTTACATATCTGAGTGAGAATGGCAAGTACAACTCACTTCAATTTGTCATTAAAGTAGAAGAAAGCTCTTCTACCTAAAATAAATATTTTACTCTTCCTGAAAAAGAATCCAAATAACAAACAATTCATAACAATATTCTTAAAATATACTCTCGCTGAAATCTGAGCCCAAGTCAAAAGAAAAAAAATTAATATATCAAAGCTTCCTTACCAGGTCACAATCATCCCACATGTCCAAACACAAAGGTTTAGCTAACTGAAAGTCAAGATAAATGAAATTTAGACTACTTTGATAAACTCTGTTTGGAATACATGAGAAAAATAAAAACCACATATGTGCACAATTTTGTTATGATATGAGTAATGTCATTTAATATAACCTGAGAATAAGTGAATTCATGCTGTGTGTCAGTGCTGAAAGGTTATTGCGCATATCGTCACATTTTTTCTGGAGCGATTAATGGTACATTTATATTTTGTTTACAGACTATCCACACACATTAAATATCTTAGAAAGCATGGTATTCTGTTCAGGTTGCCACAAAAGTTAAAATGTGGAATCTAAAGATTAGTATAGCCTACAATTAAGTTCCACATCAACACTAGGGATTTTATTTAATTATTCTTATTTTTTTTAAAAAAAAAAAAAAGGGAAGAAGAAGAAGAAGAAGAAAGAACCTGTTCTTTACATCAGCGAGCATTCCGGGCTTTGCACTAGAATTTAATTTTTAAATCACTAAGGAAAATACAACACGAGCTTATGAGCATTATAAATGAATTACAGGAAGCAAAACATAGAGGATACAGGAATATATTTTCAAACAACTGTATTAAAATCTGAAGTAAATACTCTACACATTTGTCAACTAAATTTACTTCTTTTAAAGTATGTAATGCTTAGGAAATAAAATACAGAAAACATTTTAATGTTAAACTGTATGAAGGTCGTAATAACAAGGTGCAGATAATATCACATTGATCAGCAAACCCACAACTTCTTATTGTTAGTTAAATAATTATGTTTAGCAAAGCGCAATCCTCTAAACTAATCTCATAAAAATATCGTAACTAGAGCACCAGGTTTTACATACTTTGAAGGGTGAAGACAGGTCATTGATTAAAGTGTCATTTCAATACCAAGCCATTGCATAAGCAATTCTACTTCTTTCTTTTTTTGTCATAACAGCAGAATATTATTACGAACATTACCAGTTCCAACTACATATCTCCAGAATCCATATGTCACATATGGTAAATAGATTCAGGTGGTGAGTGTATAGCAGAGACTAGTAATGGTTGTTATCACGTTCTGCAGTTATGATTAAAAGAAATAAAAGGAAGCATGTAATATATCACAAACTTTCCTTTTTAGATGAAATTTATCTTTTTCCTTTGTATAATCTCTTCTCAGAAAGGAACACATAATAAACAGTAAAAAAAAGTATACTTTCTGCTGTTGATGATGATTATCTGTTTAAGGAGACCAAACACCTAAAGTCATCAGTCTCCTATACTCCCCTCCATGACAGAATCAGTGTATCCCATCTGTCTACATCCAAAGTAAATTCGGCATGCAAGTGTGAGACAGTTTTCTAAATGTTTTTGTCGATGCATCTGGGATGGGACATGGATACCAGCCCAGTATTCACCTAGTGGGATGTGGGAAACTGCCAGAAAAATCACTTCCACACTGACTGGCACACCGACCCTTGTCGTTAATTCACCAGGCGCATTCAAATCCATGGGCAGCATACCTCACCACCCCGAAAGTGGGCACTTTAACACGCACAGCTATGCGAGCAGCAAAGTATACACTTTATCTTAAAAAGTACTACCATTTCATCCACTTTATAATGTACTTTGTATTACAACCAAGAACAGACATTACTTTCTCCAGGACAAAATGCATATTTAGCAGGACAGACACACACTGACAACTGAGAATACTAGACAAACCACAAATATTATAATAACAGAAATACCATGATGGAAACAATGAACAATAATGAGGCAAGACAACCACTCAACTGAGCTGATTTTTGAGTGACACAAGAAATATGTAACAGCTCTTGAATGATACTAACTATTAAGTTACCCTATGCTCATGATCCTACTCCCATGGAACACTATCATTTTAAGTACCTTCCAAATATCGAACCACCACCACATTCCTAGTCCTTTTGGTCATCTACATTCTGACCCATAATTATTTCTCCTTCAACACCAATTAAAAAAAAAAAATTGTGTTACCTGGTTTACACACACTGACAGAATCTTCTTGATGTGGATCAGTGGGAAGGACAGCACCTGGTTTTTCATCCACAATCTGTTCCACATTAAAAAGTCTCTACCCTACAGCCTCAGCATCTGCATTGCAAAGCATAAAGTTGGCAAATATGACAATTATTCTTCCAGAAGCTTTCCAGACAGACAGTATCCCATCCAGTTAGTCCAGAGACGAATTTCCCATAACCTCTCCCCCTGTGCCATCAACAAGCCTATTGCTGCATCATTCACAATTACTCCTTTACCACCAGGACACATTGTCCGGCAAGGCTTCACTTATCTCCCATCATAGTATTCTATTGTCCACCCTATCTACGCAGTGTCCAAGTTCTATGACAACCACCCATTCTTAAACCATATGGGTCTGTCCCTTGTGGATGACCCACCTGTAACATCAGCTCAATATACCCAGCTGACATCTACTGCAACCTTGTTGGAAACCATTATTATTCTATAGAACCTGCTCTTCCAATGATGCCCTATGGGGCACAGGCACCTGTCCAAAGTGCACGGCCACTGGAATACAATGCATACAATATGTTAGGGGTCAGCTACCCACCAGCCCCATGTGTGAAAGCAACCAAGTTACATATCGGCTATGCTGAAATTACCGAGCAGAATTCTATGAAGAGATGACAGCTAATCAGCTGTCTAATCACACAAATGACCACAGCCAAAGTGTGACTAACCGCAAACTCAAACTTTCAGTTGTTGAACACCACAGACTTCAGAATGTGCTGCAGTACTCTTGCCATATCTGGATCTTCATCTCCCCCTTCCCAACAGGCACAAGCTCCTCTGAACTATGTAAATGGAGACTTTCCCTCCAACATATCCTTTGTTTTTGCCATCTCCCAGGTCTAAGCCTCTGCTAGTCCCCATACTACTCCTTCCATTCCATTAGTTTTCCTTCCCGTCATTTTCTACATCACTCCTCGACTATCCAAATATTGTAGTTATCTCTTTCCCCAGCCCCCCACACTTTCTCCCATCATATAATATTACGCCCTTAGTGAGTCTACTGTGTTTCTTTTTCATGCCTCCCATCCTTCCTGTTCCCTCTTTCTACATCTACATGTGCACTCTGCAAACCATTGTGAGGTGCATGGCAGAGGGTATGTCTCATCGTACCATCCAGTTCCATTCACATATGGAGTGCAGCAAGAATCTTTTTTTGAATGCTTCTGTGCTTACAGTAATTATTCTAATTTTATACTTAAGATACCTATGTGAGTGATACACGGGGGGTGGTAGTACATTCCTAGGGTCATCATTTAAAGTTTGTACTTGAAACTTTGTGGACAGACTTTCTCCAGACAGATTATGTATATATTCAAGAGTTTTCCACTTCAGTTGCTTCAGTATCTCTGTGACAACTCCCCTATCGATTAAACAAACCTCTGACCATTTGTGCTGCCCTTCTCTGTATACGTTCCAATATCCCCTGTTAGTACCATTTGGTATGTATCCCACACACCTGAACAATATTCTACGGCCAGTCAGATGAGCGATTTGTAAGCAAACTCCTTTGTAGACTGGTTGTATTTTCCTAGTATTCTATGAATAAACAAGTCTACCACCTGCTTTACCCGTGACTGAACCTATGTGATCACTCCATTTCATATCCCTACAAAGTGTTACACTCAGTTATTTGTATGAATTGGGCAATTCCAACAGTGACTCATTGATATTATAGCTATAGTACACTACATTTTTTTCCCCTTTTTTGAGTGCACTATTTTAATTTATGGACATTTAAAGCAAGATGCCAAACCTTGCACAACTTTGAAATCTTATCAACATCCGACTGAATATTTATGCTGCTTCCTTCAGAGAGTATTTCATTATACGAGGCCTGTTCAGAAAGTAAGCTCCGATTGATTGCCAAATTGAAACCACAGTGAACATCAGAAATGTTTTACTTGTAACAATTAGCTACACCTTTCAGCTACTTCTCTACGTAGTCCCCGTTCTGACTTAGACTTTTGTCATAGCGTTGTACCAACTTTTCAATAGCCTCATCATAGAAGGCAGCCGCCAGTGCTTTCCGCCAATTCTCCACGCTGGCCTACACCTCATTGTCTGTGTCAAAATGTTGTCTTCAAAGACAGCGGTTCATGTGACCAGAGATGAAACTCAGGGGGAGGCAATTGCGGACTGTATTGTGGGTAATCTAACATTCCCATTTGAAAACGATGCAGAAGCATCTTCATTGCCCCTGCAGAATGCGGCTGAGAATTGTCGTGAAGACGAAACAGCACGACAGTTACGTAATGTTAGCTGCATAGCTTCAGGCGAAATTTCTCACCAGGCCCTCGTACTTGGCGGCAGACACTATTTTCTAGACATCTTTACGCACTCACTGCGAGCTCAGAAATGAGAAGAGCGACGTGATGCTAACTGGGGTTATACTAGAGACACTACCCAACACATCTGTGCAAAGCTTTATCGGATTTTCATAGTCGTTTCCATTTCGCGACCGATCGGAGCTTACTTTCTGAACGCCCCTCGTAGATAACCACATCATCTGCAAAAAGCATGATGTTACTATTAATACTGTCTGCAAGATCATTAATATACAACTTGAACAGGAAGGGTACCACCACACTTCCATGGGGTACACCCGAAGTTACTTCTACATCTGATGATGACTCCATCCAAGATAGCATGCTGCGACCTCCCTACCAAAAAAGTCCACAATCCAGTCACAAGCTGCACTTGATGCCTCATATAATTGTAATTTTGACAATAAGCACAGGTGTGGTACAAATGCTTTTTTGAAATTGAGAAATACTGCATCTACCTGATTGCCTTGATCCAAAGCTTTCAGTATGTCGTGTGAGAAAAGTGAGAGTTGGGTTTCACATGACTGATGTTTTCAAAATCCATGCTGGCTGGCATTGAGGAGGCCATTCTATTCAAGATACCTCATTATGTTTGAGCTCAGAATATGTTCTAAAATTCTACGCCAAATCAATGTCAAGGATATTGGATAGTAGTTTTGTGGATTACTTCTACTAGCCTTCTTGTAGCAGGATGTGACCAGTGTTTTTCCAAGAACTGGGCATGGTTTTGTGTTCAAGGGATCTACAATAGATTATAGTTAGAAGAGCTGAAAATTCAGAATACAATCTGACAGGGGCAACATCAGGTTCTGGAGCTTTGTTCAATTTTAACGATTTCCACTGCTTCTCAACACTACTTACACTAATACTTATTTCTTTCATCTTTTCAGTGGTATTAGGATTAAATTGGGGCAGTTCTCCCAGGTTTTCTTTTGTAAAGGAACATTTGAAACAGAGTTAAGCATTTCAGCTTTTGCTTCGCTATCCTCAATTTCACTTCCTGTCTCATTTGCTAGGAACTGCTCACTAACTTTGATTTCACTGACATCCTTCACATATGATCAGAAATTCTTTGGGTTCTGTAAAATATCATTTGACAATATTCTATTGTGGTGATCATTGATGGAAGCACACATGCTCTCTTGACAGCCAAATGCGTTTCATTCAGCATCTCCCTATATGCATCCCTACACTTTGTTTTACACCTATTATGTAGCAATCTCTATTTCTTTAGACATTTCTTTACAGTGACTGTATACCATGGAGGTTCCCTCCCATTACGAACTGTTCTACTGGGTACATATCTATCCAATGCATGGCCAACTATTATTTTAAATTTTAGTCATAATTCCTCTACATGCTCCTGCCCTGTGCTGAAAGTTTCAAGTTCCTGACTGAAATATGGCACTACTAATTTTTTACCTACTCTACTGAATACATGTATTTTTCTGCTTGTTTTAGTTGTCCTTTGTACTGCATTAATCGCTGCTGCCACAACCGCGTCATGGTCACTGATACCAGTTTTGATGTAGACGTCCTCAAAGAGGTCAGGTGTATTTGTTGCCAGTAGGTACAATATATTTCCATCATAAGTCAGTTTCCTAGCAATCTGTTCTAGGTAGTGTTAGTGTCCACCACTAACAAAATTATAATTTTCTCAATTAATTGTTGAATGAATAAGGTCTCCACCGATGATTACAGTATGATTGAGGAACTTACATACGAGTGAAGTGAGATTTTCTCTAATGTTTTCTGTTACATTAGGAGACGAGTCTGATGAGTGATAGTAGGATCCAATTATCCTTTTGTGCCCGCCCTTGATACTGAGTCTTGCCCAAACAACCTCACACGGAGCTTCAATTTCTACTTCAATCAATTTGAGTTTTTTGTTTACTGCGACGAATGCACCACCTCCATTTTCTATTTGCCTATCCTTTTGATATACATTTAACTATTCTCCAAAAATCTCACAGCTATCAGTTTCAGGTTTCAAACAGCTTTCTGTACCAAGTATTATGTGGGCTTAACTGCTTTCCATGAGCACTTCAAGCTCTGGCACTTTGTTGCAAATGCTTTGGCAGTTTACTATTACAATTTTAATATTCTCATCTGTGGGAGACATTTCTTTCTCTCTTACACTGATACTTCTAGGTTTTCTACAGTTATTATCTGGATTGGATGGAGAGTTGCCTAATCTCAAAATCCCTTGTGTGCACCCCACACACAGTCAGCTACCTGGGTAACAGCCTCTTATGTGCAGTGCACACCTAATCTATTTAGGGGGTCCTTCAGTTCTCAACCCTATAGGCCAAGTGCAGAAAGTTGCAGCCTAGCTTGTCACAGAACCTTCAAAGTCTCTGGTTCAGTCCTTCCACTCAACTCAGAACCACACGGACATAATCATTTCTGGGGATCATGGTTTTCTCAACCTTCTCTGCCAGTCACTGAAATGACCCAAATATGACCTCGGAGCTCAGATGACATGCATCACTTGTTCCAACGCGTGCCACTATCTGCATTTGGTTGCACCCTGTTCCCTCAATGGCTGCTGGAATAGCCTCTTCAACATGTTGAATGAGGCTCCCAGGCATATACATTAAGTGCACCTGGTGCCGTTTCCTGTCCCTTGCTGCCATTTCCCTATGGGGTACCATCATTTGCCATACATTTGAACCACCAATGATTAATAAGATCCCTATCCTTTAGTGTTTGCCTCCTCTTGACACCAGACAAAACAGTTTCTCCAAAACAGGTGAAGTGAGTCCCACTGACTCTGTTTCAGTTTCAGTGAGAGAGAGCAACTCAAACTTGGCGATTATGGGGATCGGTACAACACCCTGAGTCCTTCCTGGTGCACATCCTCCCTATACAGGAAGCCTAGATCTACCACTGACCCGCCACTCGCAGTCAAGTGGTCAATTAAGGACAGAGCCTGTACTTTCTGCAGAGGAGACTGTATTGCAGACTTTCTAGACTATGGAACCACTACTTCTCAGTCAAGTGGTTCCTCAATTGTCATCATAAGGCTTAGTGTACCCCATATCAGTAATCCCATAAAGTAAACAAATAAAAATAAAATCCTTGGCAGCTCCATGAATTGAACCCTAGTCCTCCACACGGCAGCCATCTATACTGACCACTCCGCCATGGAGGCGCACCTTTATCAACAGCCTGTCTCTTTTTGTCAGTCTTACACATCTTCTCACAATGCTAAGACATTAACACGCATTTACTATTTCTGTAATTCAAGGCATTTTTCTCCCTTCACATTCAACAAGATTTAGGGAAATGCAAAAATTAAGTAAAGAACAATTATAGTGTTTTACTCTATATATATAGGACTGAACACTGTGACCCTGCACAAAAGTTCACTGTACTATGTCAAACTATAAAATGAGCCAAATGACAAAACTGTCGAGTTTGAATGGAGATAAGCACAGGAATTAATGAAGATGGTCTTCTGTATCAAAGAAATCCAGCAATGCTGCTACAATGATAACACACACAACAAATGGGATGAAGGGAAAATGGTGAGTTTTAAATTTGGCAGTAGATGAAGACGTGGGTATGATATGACACTCATTCTATCTGCATGGCAGTGATGGATCACGTAACTACTATTTCTGGTTTTAGTACACTATTGAATCAATGCTATAAAAGTTATCTTGCTTCATTCATAGTTTGTTGGAGGATGCTGTGCTGCGGGCTGTGGAAGCACTCTTTTCACAGGATAACTGGCTATAATGGAGTTATGAGCACACACAGTAGCATGTTAATTAGCTAGAAATTGTCTTTTACGATTGTCTTACTTCAATTTCAACTACAGTGTTTCCTAAGAAAGTGTGAAACGCTAGAGATGTGAATATTATCTCATAGAGAACATTTCCCAAGTATTCTAAGCATTCATCAGTATTGCTTGGCAACTGGTGAGTTCAAATTGATAGCATTCCACCATCAAGCTGCATTTCAAAGAAAGGATGCTCATTCAAATATTTAAAGAAATATTCACAATGTTTTCTCTATAATTCAAATTCCACTTCCTTGATATGTTGCCAATTGAACAATTCTTGGCTCTGGTACACTATCAGAGACTGAGTGAAGCCACAAAGTAGAGGAGCCCTTAGCTTGTGTGCGTGCGTGTGTGTGTGTGTGTGTTTTATGTTCCAAAAAAGAATGCCGTGATTTTGAACAGGTGGTACTGAAAAGCTGTTCAAGTGAAGATAAAATAACTAAGTTTTGTTTACCATGTCATATGGGGCCAAATGTTGACCTTAACATGCGTAAAAGAGTTGCCCATTGGCATGTCACCACTTTGACTCACATGCCAGCACAATGCTGACTGTGCAAAAGATAGCACAGTGTTCTTTGGTATGCTTAGTTTAAATAAATTGTTAATGTGCAGTGTCACTTTTGGGAAACCTGTCCAGGACAACTGGTTCAACCAATTTCAAGATTCAAGCCCAAACAATTACTGCTTGTCACGTCTTTCATGCAATGCCCAATATAACAGAAAATGTTACTTTGTTTCCCATTAAAAACAAAAATATTTTTTAATCAGAATTTTACTTGCCCTTTCAATAGAGTGCTCCCACATTAGCCCCATACAATATTTGTTTGATTGATATGTATTAACAGGAACAGTAAAACATGGAGAATAAACAGCAATCCAGCAGCAGCTAAGCAGTGCTGCATGCTTGGCAGTAGCATCAGCACAGGCACAGGCCAGGACAGTGCTGTCACTGCCAGAGTATTGCTTTTCTTCAAGTTTTACTATTCCTGTTAACACAGCGATAAAACAAGTATCACACAAGACTAATCTGGTAGAACTCTATCAAATGGGCATGTAAAATTCCATTTTAAAACTCATTTGCTTGTAATGGGAAACAAACCACTGCTTTACATCGACACTGGTCGTCGCATGAAAAACATAACCAGCAGTAATTGTTGAAGCTGACTCCATCTACACAATGCAAAAATGAAACTGCAAATATCTGCTCAAATGCCAGATAAATGTGCATGACGACTCGTAGGACAGCCACCATGTACAGATATTAAAAATCACTTATTTTTTGCTACTATAAGAGCTAGCTACACTAAATTTAAACGATTTTGGGTGATTTCTTCAGAGAGTTTAAAATTTTCATGGGCAGTAATGTATCTGTGGAGATATCCTGAACAGTTAGCACTACCTCTGCTAAACATTTTTTCTGAGCATAAACTAGACATTCAGTTATTATGAAGTTCACATGGTGAATAACAGTTCAGTATTTTCAATTATGTAACACAGGAATAATTACCCACATAAAACAGTCGTTTCCTTTATTATAAGCATTAAGACATTGGGTAGAATATAGAAGTACCAATATTACTGCCTGACATCGACCAGCACACTTCACAATAATGTACTAAACACCAAATATTAACATAAAAATGTATGGCCATTTCTCTGCATGGAATAAAAATTTGTCATGTTGCTAACTGCAGTTGGAAAATCATAACCCTTCTGTCTGCCTCTATGAATAGCTATGCTAAAATGTTACACCCTCCACAACACAGCTGCACAGTGTATTCCTCAGAACAATGTGAACAACTTCAATAGTTCCAAGAATGAGATTTTCACTCTGCAGTGGATTGTGTGCTTATATGAAACTTCCTGGCAGATTAAAACTGTGTGCCGGACCGAGACTTAAACTCGGGACCTTTGCGAGCAAGTGTTCTACCAACTGAGCTTCCCAAGCATGACTCACAATCCATCCTCACAATTTTACTTCCACCGATACCTCGTCTCCTACCTTCCAAATTTCACAGAAGCTCTCCTGCGAAACTTGCAGAACTAGCACTCCTGGAAGAAAGGATATTGTGGAGACATGGCTTTGCCACAGCCTGTGGGATGTTTCCCGAATAATTTTCACGCTGCAGCACAGTGTGCTCTGATATGAAACTTCCTGGCAGATTAAAACTGTGCACTGGATCGAGACTCGAAATTTGGCCGTGAGTCATGCTTGGGTAGCTCAGTTGGTAGAGCACTTGCCCACGAAGGGCAAAGGTTCCGAGTTTGAGTCTTGGTTGGCATACAGTTTTAATCTGGCAGGAAGTTTCAACTCCTATAGTTGTTTCACTGCTCTCATATCTTGTAGGTTCCTTCTTCTAAAACACAATTTCTCTGGAAGACAGACATGTAAAGGAAGGCATCCATTGCTACAACACTTACACCCTTCATTACCACAAACCCCCCAGGTTACCTATTAGCTAGCCTTTGTCCACTACCTCCTTCTGGCTCCTTCCTAGTCCCCTGCCCACTCCTACTCCATCCCATACTGCCCCTGTAAGTTCATACTTTTTTGCCCCTTACTTTATTTGTATTTATAGAGCTACATCTTTTTATTAAAATTTTCATTAGCTATGTTCTAATTGAGGCACCTGTGATAAAGTCACTTTCTGCATAAAAGTGAGAGAAAATTCTTAGAGGATGTGTATGGTGGATGGAACTAACACTCTCCCCACAAAAGTAAGTAAATAAATAGACAAATAAAAAAAGTGTACTTCCAATCATTCGTGTGCAAATTATCCAGCTTGCAGATTATTTGTATATCTAAAAAAAGAAAAGAGATACGTATTGCACACATAGGGACCAGCAACATTACAGGCCAGTGGCAGATGATACGCCGGACCAACAGCAGAAGACGATTGCAACGAGCCGTTCCTGAGCGCGTGCAGACATTGGCCACCGATGCTGCCACTACTACTTGTCCAGCATACACCGTATCAAATACATGCTTGGAAATATCTCAATTATCATGTTTTTTGATTGTTCATGCTTCTTCTCCCTCTCTTACCCCAAATAATCAGCAGTATACTGTAATTGTAAACCATGAATATTATGAGGCTATCAAATATAACTAAGTTCATCTGCTGGCACGAGGAGGTAATCCAGCAGAAGTAAAGCTTATAAGAAGAGATGAGATAAGCACAGAAAATCACTGTATGAAGAAAAGGTCAAGTTTAATGGTTGTCACCTGTTCCTGTTCATTCCACTGTGTCATCCTGAATATTTTAGTCAGGCAGAGAAGGATCAGAGATAAAGTTGTATCAACAACACCATAAGAGAGACAACATAAGCTTGGATTACAGAAGGATGGGCTAGGTAAAGATCACGAACTTTTCTTAGAAACAATACTAACAGTAATATGTCTAGTTATCAAAAGAGTGACAGAGAAATACTATATACATACTGATGTTTGCCTATTTAAGTTAACATTAAGGAATTATCAGAAATCCAGTTGCTCAAATGACTTTTTGTGCAATGCCAAAAGATGGTCCACAAAGGTTGAAACTAGCAGCACATTTTAATAAAGGCTACACAGCAGATGTTGGTGTTTATAAACATGTATTTCCTTATACTGAAATATGTCTGAAATGATTTAGAGAAACCCCACAAACTTATACCTGGATGACTGGATAGGGATTTCAACTCCTCTCATACGTACGTCTAGTGCATCTTACATATTCTCCATTTATTCTATTAAGCATGATGGTGAATTATGGTCAAAGGGTTGTCTTTACTGTAGTATTACTGTACACTTTCAGCTTCATGTTTGCATACTAGAAATCAAAGCTAATCTTAAGGTTTTAATTGTATTTTAAGGAAAGTATTTCTATGAATATTCATGCAGAGAGCATTCATGTTTTGTAGAGAACAAATCAACTGAGTTACAAGACAACATGCAAAACATGAAATATAAATTAAAAATTCAGTGGTGAACTTCTCAGTATCTAAGTGCTGCAGATATATGTAAAGTGTAAAACATGAAAGTTGTGTAAAAACATTTACAGGTTCTGAAGTGTGTTGTTTAATGATTTGTACAGTTATTCTTGGAATTCTTTAATATTTCTGCACAAAATGGTATGTAAAGCCATGGAGATCTTAATGTGGAGGATTTCATAGACATTTAAATATAAAAAGTTTTAAATAAATAGGAACAACATCTGATCAAAAGTATCTGGACACCTATTCGTGGACATTAATACGGGGTGTGTCACCCCTTTGCCTCAGAGACTTCGAACATGGTCAGGTGATTGAGTGTCACTAGTGTCATACATCTGAAAGCAAGATTTCCACACTCCCTAAACATCCCTAGGTCCACTGTTTCCAATGTGATAGTGAAGTGGAAATGTGAAGGGACATGTAAAGCACCAAAGCGTGCTGGCCAACCTCGCCTGTTGACTGACAGAGACTGCTGATAGTTGAAGAGGGTCTTATGGTGTAATAGGCAGACATCTATCCAGGCCATCACACAGGAATTCCAAACTGCATCAGGATCCACTACAAGTACTATGACAGTTAGGGGGGAGGTCAGAAAACTTGGATTTCATGGCTGAGTGGCTGCTCATAAGCCACACATCACACCAGTAAATGCCAAACGATGCCTTGGTTGGTGTAAGGAGCGTAAACATTGGATGATTGAACATTGGAAAAATGTTATGTGGAGTGACAAATCACACTACACAATGTGGCGATCCGATGGCAGGGTGTGGGTATGGCAAATGCCCCGTGAACGTCATCTGCCAGCGTGTGTAGTGTCAACAGTAAAATTCAGAGGTGGTGGTGTTATGGTGTGGCCATGTTTTTCATGGAAGGACTTGCACCCTTGTTGTTTTGTGTGACAATAACACAGCACAGGCCTACATTGATGTTTTAAGCACCTTCTTGCTTCCCACTGTTGAAGATCAATTCAGTGATGGCAATTGCTCTCTTTCAACACGATCGAACACCTATTCATAATGCACAACAATAACATCCCTGTAATGAACTGCCCTGCACAGATTCCTGACCTGAAACCTACAGAACACCTTTGGGATGTTTTGGAACGCCGACTTCATGCCAGGCCTCACCTACCGACACTGATACCTCTCCTCAGTGCAGTACTCTCTGAAGAATGGGCTGCCATTCCCCAAGAAACCTTCCAGCACCTGGTTGAACATATGCCTGTGAGAGTGGAAGCTGTCATTAATGCTAAGGGTGGGTCAACACCATACTGAATTCCAGAATTACCGATGGAGGGTGCCACAAACTCTTAAGTCATTTTCAGCCAAGTGTCTGCATACTTTTGATCACAGTGTGTGTGTGTGTGTGTGTGTGTGTGTGTGTGTGTGTGTGTGTGTGTGTGTGTGTGAGTGCGCACTCGCGTGTGCGCTTTTGTGCACACGCATGCGCGCGCACGCGGACACACACACACACACACACACACACACACACACACAAAATTATGAACTGTCCATCTGGTTATTGACATCTCTGTTTGTTGTATTCTAATTTGTGCATTGGTTGTGGTGTAACAACCATTTGCAATTGCAAGATATAAGGATGGGAGCTCCAGTTGTAGTACATACGCCCTATTTGTTCTACCTAAGTACCACATGTTAGGACTCTTACATTCTGTTCTGGCAGTTGTGACTCTTCGATTTCTTTGTTTTAATTTTTCACACCCATTTATTTGTAGTTTTGATTTTTGTCAGATGTCTGTGCAGCATCTCGCCTCCTCCCACTTGTCATCACATTTACTTGTGATGGTAATATATTCTTACCACATGACTCATATTTTATAACTCATGCATAGTATCACAACTGCCAAGACTACAGAAGGAGAACAGACTCTTCAGTGAACAGATGGAAAGTTCAATAGGACATGAGGTGGGTTTGAACATGAATGTCTGGGTTTGCAGTCCAACACCATGACCACGCAGCCACGGCAGCATGATTGTTGCACATCTTGAGTTTGGACCGTTCACTGTTTGTATTTTGCTTGTTTTCTCACAGTTCAGTACACCTTGATCCTGTTTGACCTGTCTTCAGTTTTTAATGCGCTATCCACTGGGCCATTTTAACACAAAATCTGAGAGAGGTGCACTGGGGAGTTTCACTTGTCAGGTGACATCAAACTGACTCCCCATTCGAAGTCACCTGAACTCTCCTGAGCAACCCATTCTGCTGTTACTGTGTCTCCACTGACAACACAATACTCCCCACCTCCTTTTATACTGTTGTATCTGCCTCTCATGACATGTAGTGGTGAATTCCACATTTAACAGGGCTGGCCAAGTACTTTTGATCAGATTGTGTATATAAGAATGAAATGTTACAGACTATATTTTAAATACATCAAAACCTAGAAATATAAGTCACAACTCCCATGGAATCATAAATGCTATCATAAAGAATTAATACTTGAGAGTCATTTATTATGGTAATCATAAAGGTCTGTCAAATTGAATAAATACTTGAAAGTGGTTTATTATGGGATGTGTTCTACAAGTCCTGTCTTGTTGAAATTAAATTTTCTGTTACTTTCATATCATTCATAAAGAAAGAAATTGCACATAATACTAAAATCAGATTTCAGAATATGTGGACTCATCTTCTTCAAACTTCTCCAGATCTCTCTAACCAACCTTCAATTTTAATTTTATTAATCACATAGCTACAAATGAAGGGATCAGAAAAGGACAAATTTTGTTAAGATTAACAGGCAAATCTACAGTGAACTGAGCATCTCAATATGCAGGCAAGCATTGACTTTTTATACATCCTTTTCAAAAGCAACACTAAAAATGATCAAATATAGAAGTGCAACTAGTAAAATATATCTAAATAAGTTAAATCAATATGCAGAATAGTTGTAACATTCAAACACTACATATTTGCCAATTACTTATCTCAGAACAGAACTTTGCCATAAGAATTGAAAGAACTGTACTTACTGTAACAATTTTACAAGTGAGGAGCTCATATCTTTGGCTGTAGATCTTATGCTTTGCAATAACTTTCTGCACAAGAGGAATAAAGATTTGGTATTTGCGACCAAGTTGTGTGACAAGGGAACAGAGTGTCTCCATTGCTGTTGCCCGAAGCTCTGGTGACGAATCCAATGTACGGACTAATGGATGTATAATTCTTGAGGCAAAGTCAGAGAAATCAAGTGTGTCAGCAAGGTGATCCACAGTTTCAAGAGCACAACGTCGTACTGGAGTGGGACAGTCTGGTGCATCAAACAGCCGAACAACAGGTGGCAAGATGAGATGCAGGTAGTCATCCAAATTATTTCCAAACTTCTGAAGGGCATTGAGTAGCTGTAACAAAGAAATATAATTTCAATATTCAATGATACAGGGACAGACAGATGTACACTTGTTGGACAAAGAGTGACAACAGAAAATCACAGCCAGAGTCAAAGTCTGGTGCAATAGTGACACAAATGAAATACGTAATTTTACCCAGATTACATTGTTAATGTGTGAAAGAGGAATTATGAGTTGAAATATTAAACAAAAATATAACCTTTTGTATTCTAGACCTATTAAAAAAAAGTTTTTCTGCAATTAAAATATACTGTTATCGGTTATAGATGCACTACATAGAACTGTAACACAGAAATTTTTGCTGGTCATCATTGTAGCTGAATGGCCAACCTGTACTTCCTACATAAAGGTGCAGAAGTTTGGTTCAATTTCAAGTTGTAACAGGTTTTTCCTTTCTCTTCCTTGCCATAAGAAACACATACTATATGGAAAACATCCCTCTATTCTGATGAAATGCAGTCAATTTTTCACAGCACATGTGACAGGTATATCAACAAAAGCCACTTGTGGCAGCAAGTACGATATAGCTGACAGCAACATTTGCAGTTGCCCACCTAAATGGGATAGCTCTGACTTCTATAAATAATAATAATAATAATAAAAATGAAAATAACAGCAACAATAATAGTATATTAATTCCAACACAGGTTATCAGAAGGGAGAAGATTATCAAAAGCTAATTATTCAGTCTACATAGCAGTAGCAGAATGAATACTGATGGTTTCTTATGATAATATTACTGGATTTTGACAAGGGGAAGTTGACCTGATGACACTCTGAGATCGATGCAGTTTTTAACACACTGACTGGGGCCACTCGAAAGTAACTTTTGCAAAAGAGTTTAGGTCACTAGGATTAATTTACATATAAAAAATAATCATAATGCATATAGTTTCACATTATCATTCAGGCTGTCTTTTCCTGAACTCTGTTTTGACAATCTGTTGGGTGAGAAATGTCATAAAAATATTCAAAACACACAAAACAATCTTCTGTGCCATGCTTACTGAATAAAAGACACTTTGAAGTACGAACATAGCACAAATAGAAACTTGGATCATATTCACGAAAAGCTGTGTGTATGTAATTTGTTAATGGTATGAAGCAGCATGAATGACACCATGAAACAATATGTGTTATGATTATCTATAACTGCATACTGTGTTATTATTGTGCATATTATTATACTATCCTGTACTTTTTGTAAAAAGTAAAGTAAATCTTCAATTTTATCACACACTTTTAACTATCCAAAAATAATTTAAAAAACGTAAGTGTTGGGATTTGACTCCATAATTTCTTGGTCAGTAAGGAATCACTTTAATTGCTGTAATAATCTCCAATTGAAACTAGTAAAACATCAAAATGTGGTGGCTGTTGACTTCAATTTTGTTTTGAAAACTAAAGCCTAGAGACTAAAACCCTGTGGACACATTTAGAGAGACTAAATGCTTAACTTCCTTGTAGGGCACATTACCTGAAGTCCCAAGAAAAATGCTGTAATACTGTTCACAATGATGCATATCCAAGACATGTACTGGAATCTTAAGCTCTTCAACAAAATTCTACAAGAACAATGGTTAGTGAAGTACCCAGAAACGCTTGATATGAAACCAACATGGACTCTTTGCATAAACAATGTAAGTTCCAAGGCAAAAAGTGCTCTCATGCGCACTGTGCCTTTGGTAAAAACTGGGGGCTCCAGGAGCAAGTACTGGGCACACAAATCTGTAATAAGACCTATGATCATTTATGGGACTACAGTAAATTGGAACAAAGCAGAACAAAAAGTGGCTTCTAAGAAGCCTGGGAAGCTGCAGAGACTTGCCAGCCTGGCCATAACACACAGATTTAACAGCACACCCACTACTGGGATGGAGATCATGCTGGACATGTCCCCTTTACATCTCTGGATTACAACAGAGGCAGTGGCACAGATATACAGATCACATACTGCAATCTTTTAGGATATCCATAATCCCACACTAATATAAAGAATGTGGTAAATACAGGAATGGCTGAGGAAATGCCAACTGACTATATGATAGTTTCCAACTGCTTCAATAAACATTTTAGTGAACATCTGAAAGTAGGGAGCAGTAGAAGACTGAAACACAATACCGTTCAGAGGACATGGCCTTGTTTATTGATGGATCAAAACCAGATGAAGGCACTAGATCCAGGTTACACAGAGCACAGTCTAGAGTAGAGAGTGCAATCACTTGAGGAAAGTTGGCCGTGGTATTCCGGGCGAAGATATTTGCAATCAAAGTGCACACAGGGGATTATCTATCCGTGTGCCACAAGGATCATGGCATCTACATTCATTCAGACAGCCAAGAAACTCTGAAATCTCTATCAGCCGGAGCAACCAGATCTTAGATCATTGCAGAATGCCACGAATCCCTTGTGAGGCTAGGGGAAAGTAACAAGATAAACCTGCTGTGGGTCACTCAGGAATTAGTGGTAATGAACAAGCTGATAGGAAGCCACGACAACTCCTTTTGTTGGACGAAAACCTGTTTTAACCATCACTAAGGTGATAGTAAAATCAAAAACTATGTAGCTAGGTCAGGAGAGCAGCATGCATTAAATTCCAGAAATGAAAACACTGCAAGCTAATGATGCCGAAACCACATTTTAAGAGATGTTCTGCAATCCTGGTCTTGAACAGGAGGCAAATTAAACTGATGGCAGGACTAATGATTGGCGATGGGAACTTCAGGAAACATCTACATAGAAAAAGAAGCCCTTAAGTGTAGACTAAGTGGTGCGGGGGATGAAACTACACTGCACTTTATCCCCTCGTGTCAAGCACTTGAAGCGAAAGGACACAAAATATCTGCTCCATTAAGTTCTGAAAAAATAGCGTCTAATAAAGACCAAGTAAAGGGCTTCCTACTACTCTGCATGGGTGCTGGCAGGCTTTATTAGAGTGACAGGGAAAGAAACTGCACAATAAATTCAGTTTTGGTGGAGGTAACATAGGGTTAAGAGCACTGTTGTTTTGTCTCCTTGAGTAAATCATATCACTTTATAACAGTGGTGGGCAAATGCTGCATGCAGCTCACGAGTGCACAGCGCTGCACGTGTGCTGCTCGCGTGCAATCGTCGACCGGGGCAGTGGCGACAGCCGGCAGGTTGCGGTAGTGTAGTACCAGGCTAAGCTGCAGACGTTGATGCGAAGCGACCACCACGTAGTATTTCAAGAACCGGAAAATGCTCAGTGAATCAAGGAAACGGAGAAGTGGAGATTTGCTATCTTTTAAAAAGGAATGAGAGAATCATTTTTTTTTTTTCTTTGTGCAAAAATGTGAAAATTCGAAATGTTTAATTGTCTGGCAGTATTCTCACTGGTCAGCGGAAGTTTAGTATTGAACGCCATTATAATAAATTTCACAAGGACGAGTACAATTTATTGTCACATTCTGAGCGGATGAGGAAATTGACTGAGCTTAAGAAGAGCGATCTGATGATACGAGATGAATGTGATGTAATTTGCTGTTGTCACGAGAGATCTGCGACTTTCTTTCGTCTTGTCTCTCATCTAACTGATTTAACATTTTATGGAGCACTGTTTTCAATTTTTCAGGACGACAACAATGATAGACCAGCAGTACGTGCAAGTTATAAGATTGCGCTTAACGTAGCGAGAGCTGGATAACCATTTGCTTAAGGTGAGTTTATAAAGGAGTGCATCAATGACGCTGCTGATTTACTTTGTCCACTGAATGCAAATCAGTTTTGAGCTATCACCCTTTCTCAGTGGACTGTAAGTCGTCGTATAAATGCCATGGCAGGTGACTTTTACCGTCAATTAAGGAGTGCAGTGCAGGAGTTTATTGCTTTTTCCATCGCACTTGATGAGTCCACCGCGCAATTAGTGATTTATGTCCGTGGCGTGGACACTGCTCTGCACATAACAGAGGATTTTTTAGATATGATATCTTTAAAAAGCACGACCACCAGTGCGGACATCCTAAAAGCCTGTCGATTCAGCTGGCTTCAACTGGGAACGTTTGGTGTCAGTGACAACAGACGGAGCACCTACAATGAAAGGGGAACAAATGGGATTTGTTGGACTACTAAGAAAAAAAGCTACAGCATAGAGAAGAACCATTGTACAGCATCCACTGCATTTTGCACCAAGAAGTACTCTGTGCAAAAGCAGCAAAACTGGGGGACGTCATGCAAATGGTTATTCGGGCAGTTAATTATTTGAGATCCCACGGGCTTACACATAGACAGTTTCACACATATTTAGCTGAAATTGGGGAAGAGTAAAGTGACATACCACACCACAGCGAAGGCCGCTGGTTTAGCTGCGGTAATGTACTCAAAAGATTTTTTGAGCTGAGAATACCAATAAATCAGTTTTTAAAGGACAAAGGAAGGTACGATCCCAAGTTAGAAGATCCAGAGTGGGTTGCCGACCTTGCATTTTTAGTGGACATTACCAGACACATGAATGCATTGAACACAAGTTTGCAAGGAGAAAATCACCTAATTTGTGAAATGGCTGGAAAGGTGCAAGCTTTCACTAACAAGCTTGAGCTGTGGGAACGACAGCTCTCATCAGGGAATGCAGTGCATTTCCCTACTCTGTCTACTGTGCAAGAATAGAATTGCAAAGTCTATGTTTCCGTACTTAGTGCAATAAAAGAGGAATTTCTCAAGCGATTTGGGGATATATCATATTTATCTCAAGCTTTTGAATGGTGCTCGAGACCATTTGCTATTTCTGTAGATAACATTCATCCCAATTTGCAAATGGAATTAATAGATCTACAGTGTAATTCTCGTCTGAGAGACAAGTTCCTTTTGGCAAGACGTGTAATAGACTTTTATCACGACTTTCCACAGCAAGAGTTTCCTCGTGAAGCCGCGAAGATAATGTCAATGTTTGGCTCGACATACGTTTGTGAGAGATTTTTTTTTTCTGTTATGAAAATTAGTAAGTCTTGGTTAAGATCAAACATCAGTGATAAAAATTTATGTAACTGTTTGCGTTTGTCTGTACGTAGAAATTTTGTTCCAGACATTAAACATATTGTAAACTCCACCTGCGATAATTAAATAAAACGTATCGTAGGTAATAGGTACTCTTTCAAACCATGATTTCTTTCAAGCACTCCTACTAACCTTATTCCTTCACTCAATAAAGCAAGCTAGGAAACAAAATGCATTACGGAGGAAGGAGCGAAGAGACGGTACGGTGGGGAGGGGAGAGAAGAGGGTGGCCAACTTACCCTTGTGTGCACGCAGAATACCTGTTAACTGCACACGAGCAAGTGCACCGCACATGTGCAGGATTCCTACCCGCCTCGTTAAAGAGTGTAACTGAAAAATCATTTACACTATATACATGTATTATTGTCAATCTTGTTTAGTCATTATATATCTACACGTAGAATTTCCACACTAGGTTTCAAGGCGGAAAGCTGTGTGGTTTTTAGCAAAATATTGTAGTTGATAATAAATATTGTGCTTTTCACACTTCTGAGAAGGTAGCAATGCCTGTGATTGCCCAGAATTAAAAGACAAAATACAGGCTGAATACTAAATAAGATACAAGTAATATAATTATTAAAACAATAGATAAATTATTTGATAGGATTCACCAACAAGGATAAAACTAGAATTCTCCTAGTTCAATTGGACAAAATGCCATACATTAATATGAAAAAATGTAGCTGTTGGTGAACACAAAAAAATTTTGCTTGTGATGCTGCAGAACGATAATCAGAGTAATGCAGAGTTTGAAGCTGAGTATGTAATACACGTACCCATAAATTACCATAATCCATTCATCATCATCATCTTCTTCTAAAAAAAAAATAAAAAATAAAAAAAAAAACACATGTGCAAAAGGCATTACTTGACTTTCTAAACTTCTTGAAAAATGAATTGCATTATAAAGGTTGTCCATAAAAGAATGTCCAAGCTATAAATTTTGATAGTATCAACTACAAGCTTTGTTGCAGCTGAATGGCAACCCCTGAGTGGTGTAAAGCATTTTGTGTTCTGCAGTTTGTTAAGAGCGAATCTGTCATTTCAGTTCAATGGGAGTTTCATTTAAAGTTTAACTAAGATTCCCTATGTGGTAGAAACATCCACTAATGGTACAGTCAATTCAAAATTACTGGATGGGC
The DNA here is from genome assembly GCF_021461395.2 of Schistocerca americana. Taxonomy (NCBI): domain Eukaryota; kingdom Metazoa; phylum Arthropoda; class Insecta; order Orthoptera; family Acrididae; genus Schistocerca; species Schistocerca americana. The sequence goes on from NC_060120.1 coordinate 744,191,898, forward strand.
GTGTCAAGGGAAAAGCATAGGACAACCGAAAGTGTCTGAAGAGGATGTTGACTGTGTCAGAGCACCTTACCTTCATAGTCTTAAAACGTCTGTTCAGAAAGCGAGTCTTGAACTTCAGTTGTCAAAGACGACAGTACAGAAGGTTTTAAGAAAACGTTTACAGTTGGTAAAGTTTTAAAGCCAGATTACTATTGTGTACCTTACAGCATTACAAATGAAGTGTTGCAATAGGTGTTCAGTGATGATGCAACTTTTCATGTAAGTGGGAAAGTAAGAACTCACAATGTTCGTATCTGCAGTCAGAACATCCTCAAGAAGCTGGGCAATATCAAAGAGATTCCCCAAAATTAAATGTTTTCTGCACTTTGTCCTGATGTAAAGTGTACAGACAATTTTTTTTTTCACTGAAGCTACCATAACAGATGTGGCTTATATGGATACATGGCAAGACTGGCTCTTTACCCAATTAAAAGGTGAACCTAAAACTTTATTTGGAAATCAGATGGTACCCCTCCCCATTGGCATCTCTTTGTATGAGACTGGTTGAACACTGAAGTCTCTGATCACTGGATTTGTTGTAAAGGTCAATATGATGCAGCTCTTTTCTGCTGGCTGAAGGTGAACTTCACCTGACCTCACGTCATGCATTTTTTCCATTTAGGAGTTTTATAAATGATTGTGTCTACTTTCCGTCACTAACTAACAATTTTTCAGAGTTGGGACACAGAACTGAAGAGGCTATGGCTTCCTTTATTCTGGACTTGATAAAATAAAATTATCGTATGGCATTGTTGGCCGGGAGGCCCCATCCAGGGAAATTTGGTTGGTGAGTGCTAGTCTTATTGCAGATGATGCCACATTGGGCAACTTGCATGCCAGTGATGAGGATGAAATGATGATGAGGACAACACAACACCCAGTCCATGAGCTGAGAAAATCTATAAATAATAAATAAATAATTCTTTTGTCCAAGATAAAGGTACTGCATATAGCTTGTGATGAAGCAAGCTGGGATACTTTTACTTCCCCTCTTGTTTTATGATCTGCCTCCTTAACATTCATTTTTTCATTAATTACCATTAACATATGTGAGTATAATCTGCATTTTCATAAAAGAGAAAGGCTGGCCCTCAGTTTTAAAGAACAGAACACCAGATCTAATTTTGTGCTTAATTTTGTGTATGTAATTAATTTCCTGATTTATTTCAACTATTCCTAGTTACTATGTTTGTTATAGGGTGAAATCAATAATTGTTTTGTAACTTAAATTCTGTTGTTGACTTATAAACAAATATAAACTCTGTACTAATTATAAACATTTGGAAGACAAAACACTGGCATCTTTTAAGGATTTATTTGGCTCTATTCAAAATCATGTTAGCAAAGCCAGCCCTTAATTAATTCCAAAGTAATTACCAGTTTTGTCAAAAGCATTGTTTGCATAACTATATATGTTAATTTCATCATTTAAACAAATAATCCGGCCTAACCCTTGTAGTAGAAGAAACTGTTAAAAGGAATGAATTTTAATTTTTTGATGTATTCAGTTAATTTAACGAATGATGTTTTAATTGTAATTTCTGTAACTTAAACATCAAACAATGTATAGTTTCAGTACCTATTATTGCGATGATATATAAAGGTCCAATTTTTGATCCTGAGACAGTCAGTCCACAGCCAAGTATCAGACGAGGAACCCGTATTGGTTAGATCACCAGCAATGCATCAACTTAAATGTGAAATAAGTGTAACATTACCGTATTATGTGGCAAGAACTGTGAACTGTGTGGTTCAGTTTTTACTGTGCATAGATATTCAACAGTAAGCTATTGTAGCAGTAAGCTGACGTATGCCTGAAAACTATTAATGGGGCTTATCGAAAATTAAACAACAGTGGACTGGCCATATTAACTGCGTATATTGGGGAGTTGCGAACAGTGAAAGGAAATGAAAGTAAAGAATTGTAAAACACAACCTTGCACCTGTCGGCTACATTATTTGCAGCAGTCAGTGTTGCAATCTCCCCCCCCCCCCCCCCCCCTTTTTCAGCCAGTATCACCACAATGCAGTACATCGACACCGAAGATGATCAATGAAGAAATAAAGCAGGCGAACGTCATAAGCTTCTAATTTAGTTTTCCACTGTATCTTGAAGCATACTTTATTAAAAAACTCTGACGTTATTTCTGCAACTTTTAACATCCCACAGCAACTACAAAAATAGAACACCAAAAGTCAGCAATACTAAGAATTGGAAATATTGCCCTTTGCATAGTTTCTTTTAATTTTTTTTCATACAAAAGTAACATATTTACCTTCACTGTCACAGCCCTATCCTTGCTCACATCATGTGCAAGAACGCGAAGGATCTGAGGCATCAGCTGAGGAAGATAGATCTTGAATTCTGCTCCCAAAGCCACAGCTATATGTTCTGCCAATAAAATTAATGTTGTCTGCAAGGGACTGTTTATAGTCCAAAATTCCTGAAACATACACCACTTTCATCCATGTTTGTTGAATACCAACAGCAGAAAAAAATTGGTATGAGCAAACAATCACTTATAGCATATGGGAGGCATTGAAAACCACCTTCATCTTCTTTATCGAATTTCTGTTCTTGATGAACGCTGATACACAGTACACAGGACACACATGTATAAACTCACTCTCCCTCTCTCTCTCTCTCTCTCTCTCTCTCTCTCTCTCTCTTTCTCCCTCCTCTATCTTCTATCTATCTATCTTTCTCTGGGGATTGTGATCTAACTGTTGAGAGAAGTTGTCTTAGCAGCAGATGGGAACTGAATTTGTCTCCATACTAAATTTATTTTAAAAGGTATATAAATAAGAGATCTTGCCACACAGTAAAACATGGATTACAGTCAGTTGAATTTTAAAATTTATAACCAAATGTATCCCTTAAACATAAATACATTCCTTAAACCTGAACTTACATACCTTTATCAAGGTGAATATGTCATCAAGGTAATTTCTGATATGCTGTCTGACTATAGCTATCAGAACTGCCAATTGTTGGAATAAAAATTCACGGAAGTTGACATCGGCTGTCCGCACCACATTGAGAAAACTTGGCATTACTTGAGAAATGTATGGGACACATTTAATACCAAGTGATTTAAAGATAAATGTCACAGCCTGAAATATAACCATAAGGCTTATAAGTACTTGTAAGAAGAAAAATCCCAGTGGTTTGTCATGTTCTGCTAAACAGTTATTTCAAGTTACAGGTCCATTCATTATTCCCAAAATAAGATAATAGGACTATTACATTTATATATTTTTTGTTAGTAGCATAAAAATAAAGCAGTACACTAAGATATCGTTCTACTACACTGCTTAAGTGTGACAATGTCTAAGCAGTTTTTTTTTTGTGTGTGTGTGTGTGTGTGTGTGTGTGTGTGTGTGTAATGTTCAAGCGATGATGATAAATGTATTAAAATATGTTCAATTGGTGAGGTATATTTAAATATATTTGCTATGATATTATGTACTATGAAAAATGTAGCAGAGTCAATGACAGTACAATGAAGTAAAATACGAGGGCAGTTCAATAAGTAATGCATCACATTTTTTTTCTGAAACAGGGGTTGTTTTATTCAGCATTGAAATACACCAGGTTATTCCCCAATCTTTTAGCTACACAACACTATTTTTCAACGTAATCTCCATTCAATGCTACGACCTTACGCCACCTTGAAATGAGAGCCTGTATGCCTGCACGGTACCATTCCACTGGTCGATGTCGGAGCCAACGTCGTACTGCATCAATAACTTCTTCATCATCCCCGTAGTGCCTCCCACGGATTGCGTCCTTCATTGGGCCAAACATATGGAAATCCGACAGTGCGAGATCGGGGCTGTAGGGTGCATGAGGAAGAACAGTCCACTGAAGTTTTGTGAGCTCCTCTCGGGTGCGAAGACTTGTGTGAGGTCTTGCGTTGTCATGAAGAAGGAGAAGTTCGTTCAGATTTTTGAGCCTACGAACACGCTGAAGTCGTTTCTTCAATTTCTGAAGAGTAGCACAATACATTTCAGAGTTGATCGTTTGACCATGGGGAAGGACATCGAACAGGATAACCCCTTCAGCGTCCCAGAAGACTGTAACCATGACTTTACCGGCTGAGGGTATGGCTTTAAACTTTTTCTTGGTAGGGGAGTGGGTGTGGCGCCACTCCATTGATTGCCGTTTTGTTTCAGGTTCGAAGTGATGAACCCATGTTTCATCGCCTGTAACAATCTTTGACAAGAAATTGTCACCCTCAGCCACATGACAAGCAAGCAATTCCGCACAGATGGTTCTTCTTTGCTCTTTATGGTGGTCGGTTAGACAATGAGGGACCCAGCGGGAACAAACCTTTGAAACTGGTAAACAACTGTGACAGCACTACCAACAGAGATGTCAAGTTGAGCACTGAGTTGTTTGATGGTGATCCGTCGATCATCTCGAATGAGTGTGTTCGCACGCTCCGGCATTGCAGGAGTCACAGCTGTGCACGGCCGGCCCGCAGTCAGACAGTCAGACAGTCTTGCTTGACCTTGCGGTGATGATGACACACGCTTTGCCCAACGACTCACCATGCTTTTGTCCACTGCCAGATCACCGTAGACATTCTGCAAGTGCCTATGAATATCTGAGATGCCCTGGTTTTCCGCCAAAAGAAACTCAATCACTGCCCGTTGTTTGCAACGCACATCCGTTACAGACGCCATTTTAACAGCTCCGTACAGCGCTGCCACCTGTCGGAAGTCAATGAAACTATACGAGATGAAGCGGGAATGTTTGAAAATATTCCACAAGAAATTTCCGGTTTTTTTAACCAAAATTGGCCGAGAAAAAAAAATGTGTTGCATTACTTATTGAACTGCCCTCGCATTACAAATCTTATACTTCTGATAGATTTTTCTGCTAGTCACAATCTAAATATTACAAAAAGTGACAACAAGCTGCCAAAATTGAAACAAGTAACAGCAGAATGTACAGCAGCATACAGAATAAAATGTAATGCCTTCACACTTTCATAGCTGTATGAACCAAAGGGAAAAAGGATAAAGAAAAAAGTGTTAAAGTGGCACAAGTAGTAATAATATAACTTGAAATACTGTTACAGTGTATCACATAATTGGGTGAGGACTGACTAGGCAAAATCATTTATTTATTTGCTACTTGGACATTCTGATTTTTTCCAACAGAATGCAGTACTTGATGTACACGTTGTACCTGCAATACTGCACTGTGTACGTATATGAAATGAACACATTTTATATGAGTTCATGTGATTGCAGATTATTTATATTCCATGTTCATGTAAACAGTAACTGGTGAACATGTTTGGTTTTTACATAATAAATACAGACAATATCATTTTAATTTTTAACAGTATGACATCCAGCAATTTGAAAACAAATGCTGTCCTTATGGTCTTTACTCTGAAAGTACAAACAATCAAAAAGTTAGTTAGTGTAATTTCTTGACATAAACCAAGGCTAGGACAGTATTTAAAATATGGGTTAAGTGGTATACTTCACTGAACTGTTCGCATTACATACTAATTTAATGGCTTCATGGAAGACTGTCTTACCTGCACAACCATTGTGTGATGTTGCGACAGTGTTGGATCGCGTATAATCCTCATCAAAGTTGCTATAGCTATTGCTGGATAATACTCTTCTAGCGTTGAGGAACTCATATTCACCAACATTTCGCTAGTGGACAGGTCTGCGGTAACAAAGAAAAATACATATGAAGCTTGCTGTTCTGTTAATACAAAGAATTTTCTCATGGAGGTAATGACATTTAAGAAATTAAAACAAGAAAAATTATAAATGCATTTCATTACAATGACCATGGATGGTTTTTTTAAAAATAACAAACTATCACACTGAAATAAAAGAAAGCAGTCATTAACCAAAAACTTAAATTGGACATCACAATGATGTACTATAGCCTATTCACAAATGAAAGCAGTCTGCGCAGGTAGAAGTACGGATGGAGATTGCAGTGTTGCCGATTCCAAGTGGCATTTGCGGTATGCACATAGAGGGGTTTTGTGCTTGAAGAGAACATATATCCTGCAAATTATGGTTCTCACTTCTTTATGTAGAATGTGTCACTTACCACCATCATCAGCTAAGACAACATGCACCAAACGGAATAAAAAATCATTAAATAACTCGTACAACCATGTTTAAAGCTCACACCTGCTGTGATATTCACAACAGAGAGCCCACTGAACACTCACTGGCTGTCAGACAATGCATGATGTTGGGTGTGCAGAAAAGCATAAACTTTATTACCATCATTTGTGACTCCAGCTAATGGTCTAATTCAAGTTAACATGCCACTCTTCAGTTATGGCTTCACCCATAGATATAAAAGGGGACATAAAGTTTAATATGAAAAACCAACCACAGGCCACATTGTTTTTCTTTTTTTACTGAACTCTAAACATTTTTTCTTTTAGTGGGATACACACCCACACAGTACTTGGCCACACTTTCCCATCTACACAACCCCAGAATCAAAATAATTTAATATAAATTACAAAAAAGGTTACAGAAACCCTTATATCTCAATTAATCCAGGTGGTGCAACTGACATTATAGTCAGAGAGAAGAATGATTTCAGGTGCGCCGCAGGGGAGTGTCATAGGACCGTTGCTATTCACAATATACATGAATGACCTTGTGGATGACATCGGAAGTTCACTGAGGCTTTTTGCAGATGATGCTGTGGTGTATCGAGAGGTTGTAACAATGAAAAATTGTACTGAAATGCAGGAGGATCTGCAGCGAACTGACGCATGGTGCAGGGAATGGCAATTGAATCTCAATGTAGACAAGTGGAATGTGCTGCGAATACACAGAAAGATAGATCCCTTATCATTTAGCTACAACATAGCAGGTCAGCAACTGGAAGCAGTTAATTCCATAAATTATCTGGGAGTACGCATTAGGAGTGATTTAAAATGGAATGATCATATAAAGTTGATTGTCGGTAAAGCAAATGCCAGACTGAGATTTGGAAGAGTCCTAAGGAAATGTAATCCGAAAACAAAGGAAGTAGGTTTCAGTACGCTTGTTCACCCACTGCTTGAATACTGCTCAGCAGTGTGGGATCCGTACCAGATAGAGTTGATAGAAGAGATACAGAAGATCCAATGGAGAGCAGCGCGCTTCGTTACAGGATCATTTAATAATCGCGAAAGCATTACGGAGATGATAGATAAACTCCAGTGGAAGACTCTGCAGGAGAGACACTCAGTAGCTCGGCACGGGCTTTTGTTAAAGTTTCGACAACATACCTTCACCGAAGAGTCAAGCAGTATATTGCTCCCTCCTACATATATCTTGCGAAGAGACCATGAGGATAAAATCAGAGAGATTAGAGCCCACACAGAAGCATATCGACAATCCTTCTTTCCATGAACAATACGAGACTGGAATAGAAGGGAGAACTGATAGAGGTACTCAAGGTACCCTCCGCCACACGCCATCAGGTGGCTTGCGGAGTATGGATGTAGATGTAGATGTAGATAGTATTGAATAATTTGAACTGTCAAACACAAACAGAAGTTCACCCAGTAGCACTAATAATTACCACAGGTAAGGAAGCATAAAAATAGTTGGAACTTGTTTCCACACTACTTACTCAAATAATACTAATGATAAAATGCAATCAATCACCTATAGTTGACTGATGTATGGCACATAGAAACAGGCTACAAAAAGCAGTATTTACATTAGCTTTCAAGCTCTGCCTCTTTCTCTAGCAAAAGTACACCCATTCACAGACACCAACCAAACAGACACCCAGACATGTACACCCACATCCGCGGTGAAACTGACTGTTGATAACCAATTGCTGAGAGCAGTTGCCTGGGCAGATGGAGGTAGGAATGGGGTGTGGAAGACACATGAGGCAAGGAGGGGTAATGGAATAGTGTGAGGCAGGTTGTTCAACAGATAACTCAGCAGCTGCACAAAAACATGAAAGGGGCTGAGATGGTAGAGCACATAAGTGATAGGCAGAGAGGGGGTAGTGAGGGGAGGAAAGTAGAAGAAGGTGGAGATGAAGAGGGAGACAGGGAGGGAAGAGAGAATGGGGGAGGTGAAGAAAAGGGGGGGACTGTGGGAGGGATGGAGAGAGAATCAGTGGGGAGAGAGAAAGGGAGGGAGAGAGAAGAAGGAGATGGGGAGAGAGGGGGGAGGGAGGGAGGAGGAGAGAGGGGGGAAGGGAGAGAGATAGAGAATGTCTGCATGGGGGAAGCGGCAGGAGAGGTGGTGAGAGAAGCCGTTACATGGTCTGGATGGAGAGGGAGTGGTGTGGACGGAAGAGAGAAGGGAAAAGTTAATGTTAGGTAGCAGGTGTGCAATCCATGGTCTAGGACTAGTGTCCCTGACTACTTATCAAAACTTCCTGGGTCCTGGGCTCAAATCTCACCACTGCTTAAATTTTGAATAAAAAATCATCAGCAACAGTAGCCTATGTCATCCAGTATAAGAAGTCAATCTCATTCTGCCAACTGCACTGTCAAAGAGAGTGGACAAGTGGACAGAGGTTCAGGGCACTCTCTTGTCCTTGAAGTGGGAAAGTGCCCATAAAATGTGGAAGAACCAGCAATGATCATCAGGATGTAGAAGGGAAAGGAAAATATTGCCTTAAAGACACATAATGTATATCCACAGGACACATGGCCTGTAACTGAAGAAGTGTCATGATGATCTCTCCATTGGCAAAAGATTCCAGATTTGTCTGTCATTTGGGTCTCTGGGAGGGGATTGCCAAGTAGAAGGTGACCATGAGAAAAAGACTGAGTAACTACCGAAATGGTAACATTCTACAGATCTGGATGGGAAATGTTAGAAGTTTGAAAACAGTAGGGTAGGAAGAAAATCTGAAAGGGAAATGCCAAGACTCAGTCTAGATGTAGGGGGTTCAGAGAAGTGAAGCGGAAAGAAGACAAGGATTTCTGGTCAGATTAGTATAGGGTAATATCAGCAGCAGCAGAAAACAATACAACAGGAGTAGGATTCATTATGAATAGGAAAGTGGGGCGGAGAATGATTTACTTTGAACAACTCAGTGATAGAGTTGTTCTCAACAGAATCAACAGCAAACCAGAACTGACAACAATAGTTCAGATATACAAGCTGAATCTGCAATCACAAGATGATGAGATACAGAAGTTATTTGAGGATAATGAACGGATAATTCAGTATGTGAAGGGAGATGAAAATCTAATAGTCATGGGGGACTGGAATGCAGTTGTAGAGGAAAGAATAGAAGAAATGTTTATGGGAGGATATGGGCTTAGTAGTAGAAATGAGAGAGGAGGAAGACTTCTTGAGTTCTGCAACACATTTGAGATAGTAATAGTGAATAGTCTGTTAAAGAATCACAAGAGTAGTAGTTATATTTGGAAAAAGTCAGAAGATGTGGGAAAATGCTTGAAGTTTTCTGAGGCTATAAATGAATAGCTCAGTTGGCAGTTCAGCTGAAAAGGAATGGACATCTTTACAAAGAGCAATCACAGAAATTGGAAAGAAAAGTGTATTTACAAGGAAGGTACACTATTTGATCAAAAGTATCCAGACACTCCCAAAAACATATGTTTTTCATATTAGGTGCATTGTGCTGCCACCTACTGCCAGGTGCTCCATATCAGTGACATCAGCAGTCATTAAACATCATGAGAGAACAGAATGGGGCGCTCTACGGAACTCAAGGACTTCGAACGTGGTCAGGTGATTGGGTATCACTTGTGTCACACGTCTGTACATGAGATTTCCACACTCCTAAACATTCCTAGGTCCACTGTTTCCAATGTGATGGTGAAGTGGAAACATGAAGGGACACGTAGAGCACAAAAGCGTACAGGCTAACTGTGTCTGTTGACTGACAGAGAGTGCCGACAGTTGAAGAGGGTCTTAATGAGTAATAGGCTGACATCTATCCAGACCATCACACAGGAATTCCAAACTGCATCAGGATCCACTACAAGTACTATGACAGTTAGGCGGGAGGTGAGAAAACTTGGGTTTCATGATCAAGCGGCTGCTCATAAGCTACACATCACACCAGTAAAAACACCTTGCTTGGTGTAAGGAGCATAAACAGTGGACGATTAACATGGGATAAATGTTATGTGGGGTGACAAATCACGGTATACAATGTAGTGAACCAATGGCAGGTTGTGGGTGTGGCAAATGCCTGGTGAACGTCATCTGCCAGCATGTGTAGTGCCAACAGTAAAATTCGGAGGCGGTGGTGTTATGAGGCAGTCATGCTTTTCAAGGAGGGAGCCTGCACCCCTTGTTGTTTTGTGTGGCACTACCATAGCACAGGCCTACATTCATGTTTTAAGCACCTTCTTGCTTCTCACTGTTGAAGAGCAATTCGGGGATGGTGATTGCATCTTTCGACACGATCAAGCACCTGTTCATAATGCACGGCCTGTGGTGAAGTGGTTACATGACAGTAACATCCCTGTAATGGACTGGCCTGCACAGAGTCCTGACCTGAATCCTACAGAACACCTATGGGATGTTTCGGAACACCAGCTTCGTGCCAGGCCTCACCGACTGACATCGATACCTCTCCTCAGTGCAGCACTCCATGAAGATTGGGATGCCATTCTCCAAGAAACCTTCCAGCACCTGATTGAACATACGCCTGCGAGAGTAAAAGCTGTCATCAAGGCTAAGGGTGGGCCAACACCATATTGAATTCCAGCATTACCAATGGAGGACACCAGGAACTTGTAAGTCATTTTCATCCAGGTGTCCGGATACTTTTGATCACACAGTGTAACTGCAAATAAACTATGGATAATAGAAGAAATACTTCAGTTGATCAAAGAAAGAAGGAAGTACAAAAATGTTGAGGGACATTTAGGAATACGGAAATACAACTCACATTGGAATGAAATAAATAGGAAGTGCAGGGAAGCTGCACGAAAAATGTGATGAAATCGAAACCTAAATGATTGTCAGAAGGACTGGCTCAGCATATAAAAAACTCAAGGCAACCTGTGGTGAAATTAAAAGCAAGGATGGTAACACTAACAGTGCAATAGGAATTCCACTGTTAAATGGATAGGTGAGAGCAGACAGGTGGAAAGAGGACGCTGAAGGCCTCTATGAGGGGGGGAGCTCATCTGATGACGTGATAGAGGAAGAAACAAGACTCAACAGGGAAGAGTTAGGGGATCCAGTATTAGCATCAGAATTTAAAGGAGCTTTGGATGACTTAAGATCAAACAAGGCAAAAGGGATACACAACATTCCACCAGAATTTCTAAAATCAAGAATGTGTGAAACTGGAGAGATACCATCAGGCTTTTGGAGAAACATCATCCGCATAATGTTAAAGATAGCAAGATCTCACAAGTGGGAGAATCATCACTCAATCAGTTTACCATTTGCTGACAAGAGCAATACGCAGAAGAATACAATAGAAAACTGAGGACCTTTTAGATGACAATCACTCTGGTTTTAGGAAAGGTAAATGCACCAGAGAAACAGTTCTCACATTGCGCTTAGTAACAAAAGCAAAACTGAAGAAAAATCAAGATACATTCACATGATTTGTTGACCTGGAAAAAGCATTTGACAATGTAAAATGGTGCAAGACATTCGAAATTCTAGGAAAAATAGGATTAAGCTAGAGGGAAAGATGGATAATATACAGTATGTACAAGAACCAAGAGGGAACAATAAGACTGGAAGACCAAGAATGATGCGCTTGGTTTAAAATGTGTGTAAGACAGGGATGTAGTCATTTAGCCCTACTGTACGATCAATATTTCAAAGTAGTAAAGCGGTAATAAAAGAAAGGTTCAAAAGTGGTATTAAAATTCAAAATTAACAGATATCGATGACAGATTCGCTGTGGGCATTGCTACCATCAGTGGAACTGAAGGAGAATTAAAGGAGCTACTGAATGGAATGAACAGTCTAATGAGTACAGAATAAGGAATGATAGAAAATCAAATACATACAAACACAATGAAAAGTAGCAGAAAAAAGAATAGTCAGAAACTAAACTTAAGAATTGGAGGTCATACAAAGTTAAGAAATTCTGCTATCTAGGCATCAAAATAACCCATGATAGATAGAGCAAGGATGACAGAAGAAGTTGACCAGCACTGGCAAAATGGGCATTCCTGGCCAAGAGAAGTCTACTAGTATCAAACACAGACCTTACTCTGAGGAATAAATTTCTAAGGATGTACATTTGGATTGCAGCATTCTAGGGTAGTGAAACATGAACTTTGGGAAAACCAGAAAAGAAGAGAATTGTAGCATCTGAGATGTGGTGCTACAGAAGAAGGATGAAAATAATGTAAACTGATAAGGTAAGCAATGAGGAGGTTCTCCACAGAATTGGCAAGGAAAGAAATATATAGAAAACACCGAGAAGGAGGAGGAACAGGATGATATGACATCTGTTCCACATCAGGGCGTAGCTTCCATGGTACTTGACGGAACTGCACAGGACAAAAACTGTAAGGGAAGACAAAGATTAAACAATGGAAACTCCAGGTAGGAATATCAACAACGTAGGAAAAGATAGATTGCTACTTACCATAAAGAAGACACGTCAAGTTGTAGACAGGCATGATTAAAAGACAAGCACATGTAACATTCGGCCACAGCCTTCGTCAGTAAAGACACACACACACACACACACACACACACACACACACACACACACACGACTGACAACTCCAGCACCTCAGGCTGGAACACATCATCATGTGGAATGCAAGCAGCAATCTGGAGTGGGGTGGGAAGGGGAAGGGGAAGGAGAAAGTATAGTAGTGTACGGGTGGGGAGAGAGATGAATGATGTCTGCTGGAGTGTGTAGTGACTAGACTCCAACAGGCACAGCATCAGGAGTTGTGGGTCAGAGGGGTGGGGAACAAAGGAACAAAAAATGAGAGGAGCGAGGAAAGACCGGCAGATGCATTGGTAGAAGGCTGCAAATAAACAAGGTGGGAGATAAGAATGGTGAGGAGTTGATAGTACGTAGGAGGAGGAAACTGTTGGGTGGAGAGTATGGGGACAGTGTGTTACCTGCTTTCATAGGTGGCCTGTCCCCTGATGGATAGGACAAACCTGTGACACAACTGGAATAGGAAGTACTGGATGGGTGGATTGGGCAGGTTTTGCACCTGGGTCTTCCACAGAGATATGATCCTTGTGGCAAGGGGTTCGGTTTGGGCAGCATAGGGATGGACTAGGATGTTGCGGATTTTGGGTGGGTGATGGAACACCAGTTCAGGGGGTGGGGGTAGGGGTGGGGATGGGGGGTGGGGGAGTGTCTCAGGTAGGATGTCAGTCATGTCAGGGCACGACGATTGGTATTCAAAGCCCTGGCAAAGGATGTGGTAGTTGTTCCAGTAAGGGGTGGTACTGGGTGACAAAGGGGACACTCCTTTGCAGCTGGTTTTGGGAGGGGGGAGGGGGGCGGGTGCGAGGATCGGGATTGTGAGGGGAAATGGTACGTGAGATCTATTTGCAAACTATGTCTGTCAAGTCATTTACCAGAATGATTACTGGAAAATCTCATATAAAGATGAGAAACAAATACTAACAAAGAGATAGAGGGCCTGGACAGTACTTACCTCAACTCAGTACAGCCAATAGATACACAAAACAGAACAGAAAATTTACGTATCCTAGCTTTTCGAACTTTGTTCCTTCATCAGGGAGGAGAGAGGAGAAAAAAGGGGAGGAGGGAAAATGGATTCAGTTGCTCACAACCCAGGTTATGAAGCAACAGGGGAAAGGTAACAGGGAGGGTAGCAAAGATGGAGGCATGGGTGTCAGAGGGAAGCCAAAGATATTCTACCGTAAGTACTGTGCTAGCTTCAAACCAAAGAGGATGCATACAGAAGTAAAGAGGTATATAGTATAGAGATAAACACAACTATGTAGGATGAAAAGATGCGTGAATGGCTAAAGTGAAAAGAGAAAGAGGAGAGGACTGACGAGTAAATGGGAGTTGTGTTTATCTTTATACTATATACCGCTTTACTTCTGTATGCATCCTCTTTGGTTTGAAGCTGGCACAGTACTTACAGTAGAATATCTTTGACACCCATGCTTCCATCTTTGCTACCCTCCCTGTTTACCTTTCCCCTGGTTAGTCATGTGTGCGTGAGGCATGCTTGCTTGCTTGTGTGTGTGTGTGTGTGTGTGTGTGTGTGTGCGCGCGTGCGCGCGCGCGTGTGTGTCTTTACTGAGGAAGGCTGTGGCTGAAAGCTACATTTGAGTGTCTTTTAATGGTGCCCGTCCACAACTTGACATGTCTTCTTTACAGTAAGTAGCAGTCTATCTTTTTCTACATGGAAGACAAAGATAGGAATACATCTAGCAAACAATTGAGGACATAGGTTTCAATTGCTTCTCTGAAATGAAAAGCTTGACACAGGAGATGAATTCATGACAGGCCACACCAAACCATCATAAGATTGATGACTACAAAAAATAAATAAATAAATAAAATGAGAGAGAGAGAGAGAAAGGGAGAATACACACATGAGGTGGGGACAGGTGGGGGGGAGAAAGAATGGTGAGATACGGTAGTACATGATCTCAATGGAGAAGGAGTGGCGTTGACAGAAGAGAGAAGGGAAACAGGTTGGTGGAGGTTTAGACCAGGGGGATTGAGAGAGTGCAGGATATGCTGGAGAGACATTTCCCATCTGCATGGTTGACAGAAACTTGTGCAGGGAGGGAGTATGCAAATAGCTCATGTAGTTACACAACTGATGAAGTCATTCATGCTGTTGTGCACAACGTGTTCGGCAACTGGATTATCAAATTTTCAGTTTGCTCCAGTTTGGCTGTGGCCATTCATGCACATAGACAGTTGTTTACTTGTCATGCCCACATAGAATGCTGCACAGTAACTACAGCATAGCTGATATATTACATGACTGCTTTCACATGTGGCGCTGCCTTCTATAGGGTAGGAAATGCCTGTTACTGGACTGCAGTAGGAAATGGTGGGTGGGTGTATGGGGCATGTCTTGCATTTGGGCCAACCACAATGGTATTACCAATGGGGTCCAGGATTGTAATAGGGATGGACAAGAATATTCTGTAGGTTGGGTGGGTGGCAGAACACTACTTTGGGTGATGTGGGCAGGGTTTTCGGTAGGACATCCCTCACCTCAGAACACAATGAGAGGTGGCTGAAACCCTGGTGAAGGATGTGGTTGAGCTTTTGAAGGCCAGGGTAACACTGAGCAGTCAGAGGAGAGTTGATCAGTGGCTGGTTAACTGGATTAATGATGCCAGAGGAGCAGGTAGCACAAGAGAGTTGTCAGGCTCTAGTACGGTTATCGGTATATTTCAACAACTTCTGCTTTCTACTGCGGACATGGTGTCCATGGATGTCGAGGATGTAAGGAAGAGATATTTTGACGTGGAACGGGTGACAGCTGTCAAAGTGGAAGTACTGATTGTGGTTGGTGCACTTTATATGAACACCTGTACTTATAAAGGCATCTGAGAGGTGGCACTGACCCGTGTAGAAGTCTTACTACTTCCTAAATGTCTCACCTTTAGCTCCAAACCCATATTTAATTGTGCTGGACTTGCAAAGGACCTTGTTTCTTTTACTCATTCTCTGCAGTGAAAATATTTCTTTGGCAAAACCCCACTGAAAACAACCATCCAAAAACCCAACAAAGTACCTTGTTTAAAATAGTTTCAGTCTCCCTCCAACAGTGACCCTCCTCCCCTTACACAGTCATCCCATGGCAAACTTTCAAGATTTCCTCACTTTTATCTGGCTACAGCTTCCTTTCCTAAATCCCTCCCCAGTGAATACGTCATCACTCCTATGGAACATACAGCTATCTGTAACCTGAAAACCAATCCAGACCTTATCCTCCTTCCCACAGCCAAAGGTTCCACCACGATGCTCATCAATCACAGCAAGTACATGGATGAGGGTCTCCACCTACTTTTCAACAGCTCTGCATACAAATGTTACAACTATGATCCCATGCCATAAGTCCAATAGGACCTCCAACAGTTGCTCAGGGACTTAAATCCAACCCAAAACTTGGCTGCATCTCTCTCCTCTAACTGGCAACCACCCCCACTCCTACCATTTATGCACTCCCCAAACCCAACCCCCATAGTTTTACCTAATGGCCATCCCATTTTGACTGAGTGCAATGCTCTCACAAAGCAAACCTCTGCCTTTGTTGACCAACAACTCCACACTATTTCCAGTAACCTCTAACCCTAAATTCAAGACATCACTCACTTTCTCCACCACATTTCTACAGTTCCTATCCTGTTACAACCACACTTGTTCTTGGTCACTGTGATGCAATGTTTTTATACATCAACATCCTCCATGCCCAATACCTCTTGCCCATGGAACACCACCTAGCCTAACATCCTTCTGATACGAAACCCACCACCTACCTTCCTCTGTATATACCTCTTATTGCTATATTGCTATACCCTCTGAACTCTATTCTGGTTTTTGTGCAGCTGATGAGTCAGCTGTTGAAAGATCTGGCTCAAACTAACCCTCCTCATCTTGTGTGTCCTTCCCTATCCCGCCCTCACCTCCATCTACCCAGGCAACTGTTCTCAATAAACAATAATCAATCGTCAATCCCACTATGGTTGCTGGAGTGTGTGTGTGTGTGTGTGTGTGTGTGTGTGTGTGTGTGTGTGTGTGCACTCTTACTACAGAAAGGGCAAGAGCTCGAAAACCAATGTAAATATCATTTTTCCTGGCATGTTTCTATTCACCACCCATCTGTCAGCTATGGGTGAGTGGTTGCCTTTCCTTTACTTTATGTAATATTCCATCCACGAATTTCCACTGTTTTAATTTACACAAAATTCCACATGCCACCTTTAAATGAAAGGTGCAGCACAAGAAGCTTCTCTTTGGTGGTAAATGCTACATATACAGGTCACACTTAGATGTATTTTTTTAAAATAATGAGACTAAAGGAAACTATCACAGTTGTAAATGCTAAGACAGTGAAGCTCAATGTAAAAACTATAAATAACAGGTCAGTAAAAGGCGAAATAAGACCTATGTTGTACATACCCTGACTTGACTCTGCTTCGCTCTTACTGTCACTCATGGAAATTAAAGCAGTTGACTCAACCTGAGTATCAATCTGGCCTAGATTCATTTTGTGCTTGTATGGATCCAGTGCTCCTAAAAGACCTAGAGCACGTATTGTTCCTCGTCTGAAAAGACATAACATTGTAATACATATTCATACATAACAAGATCATCATAAATAATGACTAGGGATGGGCTGAATTATTATTAATTATGAGTAATAAGTTATAACATTCCAGTTCCAAACTAGTACCACATTCCAGTAATCTATTAATTATTTAATAGGCTCCACACAGCTCACGAGGTATACTCAAATCTGCAAAACAATTTACAGTACTGTAACAAGGTTTTCTAAGTTTATTATATTGTTATGGAAATAATTTTGAATTTTGGTTTGTATAAGATTCTAAATAATGTATTTACCCTTGGCTTAAGAGTCCATTTTTAAAAACAAAAATTTTTTACACATAAAATTGAAAATTGCTATACTTTACTTTGTTATAGTATATCACATCTGCATAATGCGTGAGTATAGAAACTCTCACAAGATTGCACAACATATACCGAACTGTGAGCATATTGAGGTGTCTGCAAGGGAATGGTAAAACTGTGACCTCTCATATTTTCTCAGTACAGCAAAATTTGCAGCATCTGAAGAAGACAACTTGGTCGGTCATGCTATAAATGAAAACAACAACTCAGCTCTATACTTGACAGCACACCAATGATGAATAATGGAACAGTTCCAATGTGACAGGTAACTGTTGCTGAAACA
Source organism: Schistocerca americana (assembly GCF_021461395.2). Classification (NCBI taxonomy): domain Eukaryota; kingdom Metazoa; phylum Arthropoda; class Insecta; order Orthoptera; family Acrididae; genus Schistocerca; species Schistocerca americana. The sequence continues at coordinate 744,209,807 of NC_060120.1, forward strand.
ACGATAACAGTATAACCCTACTTTTACGTTCCCAGAATTAACGTTTTCCTGCCGTTTATGACACTTTTTATCATTCCCATCAAATTTCCTATGTCCACAACTTTAATTTGCACCCGATTTTGTGTCAACATATTTATTATTTTCCTGCAATTTACAGATTATGAAAAGATGTTCGTGGAGAAAAAATATGACACTGGCATGATGATGGCCATCCAGTAGTGTTTACAAATATTCCGTGGTTAAGTTTCTTATCTCCCACCACTGCCTAGCTCTATTTGGCATGGTGGCTGATGGGAGTAACTAAGTTCATTTGAAGATATTATGATCAATCACAACCATTTCCAAACTGTCTCTATTGCGCGAATGCAGTTTCGTTATTGTTGTGATCATCGTGACACCTTTATCGAACCATCTGTAGTGTGTTTCAAGCATTTGGCCATTTGTAGTGATAGTTGACACTGTCATTCACTTTGCATTACTCAAATGTTTAGTGCGCACGTGTGTGTGTGTGTGTGTGTGTGTGTGTGTGTGTGTGTGTGCGTGCGTGTGTGTGTGTGTTGTTTCCCACATGAGTGAGGAGGCACTGTACCTAATAACCTCACAAAGATGACTACAGTGCAAGAGATGCAGAATGACACCTATTCAGACACCACAGAAAATATTTATCTACATATTTGCACTAGATAACGAGAAAAAATTCTCAAAACGCATCATGCTAAGCATGAAAAATACATAACTAGTGCAGTATTTCATTATTTAAATAATGAATGACAACTGAAGACTTTCAAAACATTGATTATGATGTATGAAATTGAGTCAAATGTTCCTACTTCCCAGACAGTTATCAGTTCCAGTTACATCAGCGGTTTTTATTAGATAATAAACCTTAATTAGATAATAAACGAGTCATTGACAAATCTTTTGAAGCCTGTTATGTGCATATATCATACACAAAGTGGGAAAATGCAAGGGGGTATTCTACACGTAGCTTTTACAGCTTAAAACATTTCCCACATTTTATATTTTCCTGCATTTTACACCATTATTTTGAAGTCCCTTGAAATATGTAAAAGTGGGGTTTCACTGTATGTTGCAAGCATGCAAATGACACCATGACTACATGGAGCTATATGTGTTTAAAAGGTTACAAGATGGAACTCTATTTAGTGACAGGGCACAAATGGTATGCATTTCTTTTAAATTAGTGTAATTTTTATGTTGATGATAATATTATTACTTTCAAAAAAATGAGGTGGATAGTGAAAATGCAATTTTCTGTTGGTGAATCCTAAAACACAAAATCTCAAAATTCTGAAATCTAGGAATACGGAATCTGCCTGTTGCTCTTCATCCACAATTCACATGATGTTGAGGGCTAGCCGAGTTTCGCAGAAACATTACCTTCTAAATACGTGCTGATTTGTGGATAGAATCAGTTGTGTCACACTGAACTTTATTATATTCCAACTTCGAATATGTTCAGGAATTCTGTAGCAAACCGTTGTTAAGGTTATGCAACTGTATTTTGCAGATCTGTCTTTTATCCTTCTTAGATATAGGAGCCTGCACTTTTTTCTGGTCACTTGGGACTTGGTGCTAGGAAAGTGATTCATGATAAATGCAGGCTAAGTAATGACCCAGTACCTTTGGGTATTCTCTGTAAGACCAAACTGAGATTCCATCTGGGCTTGGCAACTTATTTGTTTTCCACTCCTTCAGCTGCTTCTCAATCCCAGAGATGCCTATTCCTACATCCTCCATACGGAAGTCTTGTGAGATGGTCAAAAAATGGTACGTCTGTACGACTCTCCCTCATGAATGACTTTATAAACGCAAAATTTAAAACTTCAGTTATCACCACACCAGACTGGTTGACAAGTGTTTGCGTACGTTATTGAAAAGATCCTTCACTAAGGCATGATGGTGGAAGTAGTTGTATGCTTTGCAAATTGATCTTTTTACAGACACATATATTTCTACTAAGTTTCAGCTGTCGACACTGCCATGTTCTTTTTTGACCCAAGACCGTAACAATTTCTGCTTCCTCAGTATTTTCTAAATTTTGTAATTAAACCATGGTGGGCCTTCACTGACCTTAATCCACTCATTCAGTACACATTTGTCTAGTGTGCCCATGATTCCTCAGTGTTCATCATATGGGAACTAAATGGTGTCCATTCACTCTCTAAGTATGCTGTGAACAACTGCTTACCTGTTCTTTCTAGCTTAAATACTCTCTTAGCAGCCTTCTTCACTGATTAACTTTAACAACCACTGTTGCTGTGATGACATGATCACTAATCCCTCTCTCTATACTGACGCTGTCGATGAGGTAAGATTTCTATGTAGCTACAAGATCTATAATATTTCCAGTGTGTGTGAGTTGTGGAACAAGCTGATCAAGAAAGTTTTTGGTAAACACACTCAGAACTGAAGTGCCAAACTACTGCTCAACATCTCTGCCATTTGGTGAATGGTAATTGATCATCATGTGGCAGAACTGCCAGAAAATATTAATATCTTTGCTTTTTTTGTACTTCGTTTTACTTACTTTGATTGTTGACTAGTTGGTGTGAGACATTCGTCATGACTGTTACCGTGATTGTCGAAAACTATTTCTTTGTGTTTTGATTTATCTTGTGCCAATAAAAATATTACATAGCGAAAGTAAATGGTGTTTTCTGTGTTCTAAGTACAACACGCGCCATACTGGTGACACCGACGCGCAACATACGTCAGATTCGACAATGTGGCCGTTTACTTCGACATCTCCACATCGCTCACCTTCCGCTCCTTTCGGCCTACAACATGATACTAATGGTGCCTCTACTCTTCCTTTCCATGGTTTCCTACGCACAATGCCACCAACAACTGGGATAAAATTGGAAGATAAGTACAACGCCGTGGTGTTTTCTCCGTCATCAACAATGCCATTGTGGACTCTTTCAACATCGTTAGTGATGTCACCTGCTATGAAATCTTTTTCTAAGTTCGTCTACAACAAACCAATCATGAGTGCTGTGCCTAAATTTGTGACTCACAGTGCGTCGTATGTACAACCTCCTGTGACATGTAGTGTGCAACAGTGCCCCAACACTATGAACCTCACAGACTTTTCGAGCCCACAGATCACTTGGAGCTTCCCACATATTGCTGACAAATCGGTTTTGGACACATTCTCTCCCCACCCACTACAAGACTCACTACAAAAACAGATGGGTACAAATTTCAGTGACAACAATTACTAGTTGGACAGTCGTCCTGCCCCGATTGATTCTGCAGCCCCGGCTGCACCTGCCGCGCCAGCTGTGTTTAAACCAGCTGCCGCGAACGCCGCGAGTGACAGCTTCATAAACACTCCGCCACTCCCGTCCGCTGTGCTATCAAATCTGTTACATCCACAACACAAGGTTGAGAAAATTCCTAAATTACCAAGGTTCACGATGGACAATCCGCATACGTGGTTTATTTTGGCAGAGACTATATTCACCGCCCTAAACATTGATTCAGACAGTGTTAAATTTATTGTGCTTATTAATGCCCTAGAGGCCCACACTGAGTGGGTACAGGACTTAGTGCTGTCAGCGGCCCCCACAAATCGTTACGCACTGGCAAAACAACAGATCTGTGAACGTCTAGCTAAGACCACGCAAGAGTCTGTTTTATACATACTGCAAGACGTACATCTCAAAGACTCGACTCCTTCACAACTGTGGCGATGTATCAGAGCAGTCTTCGATAGCAAAACTATGCCAGATGAAGCTTTACTTTCTTTCTGGGTTGCAAAGCTGCCGCAAGCTTTCCAACTGCAGCTCCTATCACACGATCAGGAACCTATACAAGCGAAATTACTGCTTGCCGACGTCGCATATGAGATAATCAACAGAAGAAAGTTAGCTACGTGTGCCCCCCTCAATATTACGCCTCCCCTGCATGGCAGAGGCCGATCTTTCCAAAACAACAGACAGGGTACACTGGCTGAGCACCAGATTCCACACCGTCCTTCACCATCCCATACCACAGCTTCAAGTGACGTCCTTCACCCGGTAACATTACAGGATCAGCAAGTTTATCCTCTCTGCTGGTATCACTCCGTTTATGGTAATACAGCCACGAATTGCCGCTCACCCTGTGCAATGCGCCCAAACACGCACCGCGGGCTGCTATAGGCGCACCGGTCTGCACTGTGACGTCAAGTCGCCTAACAGATCACAGGCTAGTACTTCCGAATTATTCTCTCGGACGTTTGTATATCCAGGAAATAGCTTCTCAGAAATGGTTTTTAGTGGACACTGGTGCCAATGTGAGCGTCATTCCACGTTCAATGGTCACTTCTACAATCACGCATTCGCCTCACCAAATCAGAGCAGCCTACAATTCCTCATTAAAGGTTTATGGTGTAACGCAACTTCGTATTTACTTCGACGATACACATAATTATGAATGGACATTTTCGGTAGAAGAAATTGATGAGCCAGTATTAGGATTGGACTTCTTAACTGCTCATAACTTTTCTTTGGACTTAATTACACCTGCCCTCTGCTCAATGGATTTTAAACAAAAATTTTCGGCAAGATTTTCCCCATCCACGCCGACAGAATGCAGCTCAATACGTACTGTCAACGAAACAAAGAGACAGTTTCTACTCTATCTGAGGAGGTCAAAGCTGCCGTAGTGAACTCAGTTACGCAACGCCTTGAAATCGACCAACTGTCCGAAGACAATGCAAAGCTACTTCAACGTTGTGATGTCCTGACTGATGAATTGCGCGGGTTTAGAGAGGAGATCAAGATTAAAAGTAATAACATGCACGAAACTACATGGGACCTGCATACCGCACTGCTGTTTATACGCAGCCACAGCAGCGCCTGCCACGACCCGGACAGCGAAGGCGGCAACCCGCCCAGCAACCCCCCACCCTGCGCTTCACCGTCCGCCTTTCATCAAAACATAGAGGTGACAGCTGTTACAGGCAATGCTGCGCATGCACGCGCAACGATTCCTTCGTGCACTAACACCATAGTCAACGGAACCCTGCCAGCTGTCGCACAGCGCAGCTCCACGGACAACACTGCAGCTTTCACTGAACTACTGTTCAATGATAACGTATTTCAGGTTAGTTCCCTTTCATACTTACCACGCACTGACGATAACGTCGCTCCTTCCTGCATCCCTCCATGTATTTTGGCCACACCTATTCACAAAATCAAGGCCATTACTACGGGTGTCTGTCACAGGCTTAACACAAATTTTAAAACATAGTGCCGCACAGGCCGCTTATCGTCTTGCTGGTTGGTTACGTAACCTGTCTGGCTCGGTGTTGGCGGCGTGCCAGCGGGCGCGCACACTCTAGAACACCCAGTGTGCGTGTCCGGCATAATGCTCCCGCTGGCCACTGCGAAAATTCTAAGTCCCTCATCTAAGGTCAAAGTCCTCGCACAGTATATAAGCGAGCGCACTCCCACGCTACGCTCAGTCTGTGTCTTGCTGCTGCACAGGCAACTGCATTGAACGCCGCCAACATGCCATACAGGAGATATCGATGTCGTCGTCGCACAACAGTTTACAAAAATATAGAAAACATTGAACTTACTACAACATCAGGTGACATGAAAAATCGTATTCCAGTCAAGAGTGTTGCAGCCCACGCTCTAGTCAATGGACCTTGTATATTTCTTGGATGTTCTCTTAATTTTAGCTTGGATATTAACGACACATTCTCGCCCCTAACGCCTCAATGCAAAAAAAACTTACCGCTGCCAAAGAACGTATTAATGAACTTTTACGCTTGGGTATAGTCCGCCCCTCGGACAGTGCGTGGTATTCCCCAACACATGTCGTTCCCAAAAAGGACAATTCCTTTCAACTCTGTGGAGACTATAGGCATTTGAACGCCAGAACAATACTTGATAACTACCATGTCCCACACCTCCACGATTTTTCACAATCCATGTTCGGTGCCAATTTTCTCTCTGTGTTAGACTGCAAAAAGGCATACCATCAGATTCCGATGCACCCAGAAGATATCCCCAAAATCACTATCATCACCCTATTTGGACTATATGAATATTTGTTTATGCCTTATGGATTGAAGAATCCCGCCCAGACCTGGTAAAGATTCATTGACACCATTCTACGCGGCCTTAATTTTTGCTATGCCTACCTAGACGACATTATTATTTTCTCCACAACTGCTGAGGAACACAAACAACACCTCCAACAGGTTTTTGATAGATTGGCACGACACGGAGTTGAAATTAATCATGACAAATCCCAACTGGAGAAGCCAGAGGTTATTTTCCTGGGACATTTGGTCAATAATGAGGGCATTCATCCCACCTCAGATAGAGTACAACAAATACTTGACCTTCCCCTCCCTCAAACCTATAAAGAGCTACATAGATACCTTGGAATGGTAAATTTTTTTAGACTCCACATTCCACATGCGGCATCTCTTCAAGCCCCTCTCACTGAGGCCTTAAAGGGAAAGAATACCACAGGTGACAGACACATAGAATGGGATCAGACCATGCAGCGAGCCTTCGACTCGCTTAAGTACGCCTTGGTGAACGCTATTACCCTGTCTCACCCTAACCCTGACACCTCCCTGACAATAACCACAGACGCTAGCGATAATGCCATTGGCGCAGTTTTGCAACAGACCCTACCAACAGGTACTAAACCCCTGCGTTTCTTTTCAAAAAAGCTCACCGAAACACAAAGAAAGTGGTCTGCATTTGATCATGAACTTTACCCCATTTATGAGGCTGTAAAGTACTTTCGTACAGATATTGAAGCTCGACTTGTGACAGTTTACACAGATCACAAGCCCCTTGTCGAGGCTCTCCGCAAACCAGCATTAGATGTACTACCCAGAAGGTTTCGCCATATGGATTTGGTATTACAATATGTTTCAGACTTTCAATATATCAGGGGTAATGACAATGTTGCAGCAGACTACCTGTCATGCCAGTCCTCCCTGAAGACAGCTATTGATCCTCACCACTTACACGAGCTCCAGCTATCCGACCCTGAGATACAGCACCTTCTCTCTGACTCTGATACTTCCTTACAAATTGCTCTACTTCCCTTCCCTAATGATGACTGATCTTTGTATTGTGACATTAAAACAGGTCATCCTCGTCCTATAGTATCTAAAGCTCTTAGGGAAGACATTTTCGACACAATCCACAATCTTGCTCACGCAAGCATTCGCGCGACTACGCGCCTCATTACAGAGAGATACGTTTGGCCTAATGTAAAAAGAGATTGTAATCGGTGGGCGAGAGCATGCATACCTTGCCAGAGAGCCAAAATACACAAACATACTAAGCCACCATTAGGCAAATTTACTGTGCCCTCAGGTATATTCCGTCATGTCCATTTGGACATCGTCGGTCTGTTACCGATATCTAACAACTTCTGTTAGTTACTGACCATGATAGATCGTACCACATGTTCGGCCGAGGCTATCCCAATCACGGACATTACGGCCGACACTGTAGCTAATGCTTTTGTCCACCATTGGCTTTCTCGTTTTGGTTGCCCTACTTCACTTACCACAGACCAGGGGAGACAGTTTGAATCTAATCTGTTTAATCGCCTCTGTCAACTGTGTGGTATCAACAAATTCAGAACTACAGCCTATCACCCGCAATCTAACAGCCTAATAGAACGATGGCACCGTACCCTGAAGGTCACTCTCATGTGTCATTCTTCCTCTTGGACTGAGGCACTCCCCTGGGTCCTTTTAGGTTTGAGGTCGGTTTTCAAAGAAGACCTTAAAGCGTCAGTTGCTGAGATGGTATACAGAGAAAACCTCACACTTCCGATGGATTTTCTTGATGATCCTCCTCTGCTTCCCGAGGATCAACTTCCCGAGTTGGTACGACAGGTTCGACAGCATATCACCAAGTTACATTTTCCGCAACCTCGATCGGATGCTACCCCTCCGGTTTTCATTCACCCACACCTCAGTTCTTGTAACTATGTGATGCTTAGAGAAGACACCGTGCGTCCACCCCTTGCTCCACCTACACTGGCCCATACCGGGTCCTGTCATGCTCTGAAAATACTTATACAATCCTCTTTAAGAACAAACCATCTGTCGTGTCCATTGAGCACTTGAAACCAGCATGGATCCTTAACGACACCGACACACACAATAATGAATTTGTTTTGCAGGAAACTTCAGAGGCCTGTCCTCTCCCTTCTCCACAAACTAATCAGACACTCTCTGCAAGTGAAGACCCCCCTCTTCTATACTTCACGCCTCCGAGTGCCAGCAGTAATGAACTAGTGTTTCAAGTGAACTTGAGTGACTATGATGTGGACTCTATAAAAGTACAACTTGTGGACACTTTTCTTTTTTTATTTGAAATTCAAAACAATTCTGTGCCATCTGACCAGAAAGACATTAAGATGTTGCAGTGATTCAATGTGGCTCCTGGTACTTCACAAAATGACATTTCAGCCTATGTAGACTCCAATAATGTTTTATTTATAAGAGTAACCGCCCCTTCTCCTTCGTCTTCCCCGAATCCTCCTACCCCTATTGCTATCACCCGTGCTGGCCGCACCGTACGGCCACCTCTCAGACTTCAAGATTACATCATGCCTTAAATGTTTACCTTCCCTTTATCACTTATTCCTCATCACTCCTCCTATGCACTTCTCGGGGGGTGCTCTGTGGCAGAACTGCCAGAAAATATTAATATCTTTGCTTTCTTGTACTTCGTTTTACTTACTTTGGTTGTTGACTAGTTGGTGTGAGACATTCGTCATGACTGTTACCGTGATTGCCGAAAACTATTTCTTTGTGTTTTTATTGATCTTGTGCCAGTAAAAAGATTACATAGTGAAAGGAAATCGTGTTTTTTGTGTTATAAGTATAACACACACCATAATCATATAGATTCTTAAAAAACAAAAACGTGTAATAAATTGTACAAGAACTAATTTGCCACTAACATTTTGAAGTGTCACATTTGTCCTAATTTACATGAATTTTAAGTATCTTTTCTTTACTTTATTGAATTTTTTTGCTAATCATGAATAAAATCTCTACATGAACTTTGAACTTTTGTAAATTACAGTAATTTTTAAAGATAAAAGTAAATTGTATACAGCTGGCGAGGTACATGCAACTACCAACAAAAGCTGAATCAAGTGAAGTAACTTACAGGAAATGACACTGCAAACACAGTCACATATGCGGTTTCATATGTTGTTTAAAGTTAAATGGTGTTCTTTTATGATGTTGCTTACCGTATGACAGTCTGCTGCTCAGTTTTCAGGAAAGATATAAGCGTATCCAGGAGTGTAGGGTATTGCTCATAAGGTTTTACAACATGTCCTGTGGCACCTACAAGTTGGCCTAGAGCCCAGAGAGCAACACATCGCTTCTCTGGGGAACTTGCATCTCCTAGCATTTCAAGTAAGATAGAAAGCAGCTCTGGCATCCACTGCTGCATTTCATTTCCATTGACCTTTAAAGTAGCAATAACAACAAGTAATAATAATTAGCATAATACAGTGTTGTCATAATATAACAACATTTATTATTATTTATCAATTGTCTGATGCAGTTTAAGTACTTAGCTGTTATAAGGTCCAAGCATTCTAACTGAAATAACACATCTTTGGCAAATAAGAGCTGTTCCAAATATTTACAAACTCATGCAGTAATTTAAACAAAGATATTTGAAATTGCAATAAAATATCTAATACTCATACCTCTGCAAGATTTCCTATAGCTGTGAGAACGCTTATGACAACTCCTGGATTTGGTTCTAGATCTCGTAGCTTGGGAACTAAGACCTTAAGAATGGGGTCCATATAGTGCCGAATGAGACGAGGGGCATGCACAACCAAGTTGTCCAACATTCTGGATGCCTGTTCCTTATTTCGTCCCATACCACTGTGTTCTAGCTCTGTCAGTAACTGAAAAAAAAAAAAAAAGGATTAAATAGACACGACAAACAGTTATTGATACATGATAAAAGACACACACATTCTTCTCAATGTCGTTAACATTAATTTTAAATAATAATTAAATTCTTCATTTTGTTAAGCCAAAAAAAAGCCCATCTCCACAGCTTTCAGTAGTGGTCATCCCATTTCACACTTCGTATGCACTCTAGTATTCAGACCAACCTTCTGGTTGCTGCTGCTTTTATGTGTTTAGATGCAGTACAACAAATTGATTATGACAGTAGAAGACAATTTACATGTTGAATGCTAATCATTAAAACAATAAAGAAACTGATCTAAGACTCCATTTTACTGATTTGACAGCAACAGATAATACACTTTCATCTTCCTAGAATCATCATGAACTACAAGCCCACTGCACAGTGAAGTGTCAGACATCTGAGGACAAGATGGTTTCCACAACAGGCTATGCAACCTACTCCATGAATTGGAGCAGGAGAAGGAAGAGGAGGAGGAAGTGGAGGAGGAGAATACTACACTCTGATCTTAGGCAAAAGAGATGTCAGAACCACTGATGTGGCATATGCACCTCACCCCATGTTTCAACACCTCAATTTGTCTACAAACTCAGAAATCTAGTAATGCTATATGGACCGACACCTATCTGCTTTCCAAAAGCGCAGTCAACACACGTACAACACTAATTCAGTTACTGGTAGAAATGAGATAAGAGTAAGTACCCATGACCTATCCACAGCATTCCCTAAGCTGGAGTGATCTAATGAAGCCCGTTAGTTCACCACCTAACAATCTTTTCCATTGAGTTCTCTTACAGAAAAAACACAGGCTGTACTGGATCAGTATGCTGTCAAAAATTTCTCAAAATTACAAAAATTGAGTAAATCAGGTTGACGGCCACAAAATATTACTCACTAGTTCAAAATGCAAATTCATTTCTGCAGCTGAAAGTTTTCTTACATCCTCAAATACCTGCCCCATACCCCACTCTAATACCTGCTATACCTGTCCTATTGCCAATATATCCTACTCCATTAGAGGAAGCACCACTTAGAAAAACAACCATATCACATATCTCAATGTTACTACAACCAGTACATAGCTTTCTATGTGAGCAAAGGCATGTATCAAAAAGAACAGCCATCCCAAACATCGAACTGCGACTACTACAAGCTATAACACGTAACTGCAAAAGAATATTACTCAGTATGCCTGGGGGCCTTGTTCAACTTGCTGAAGAGGCTATTCCAGCAGCCACTGAGGGAAAAAGGTGTAATCAACTGCAGATTGTGGCCCATGTTGGAACAAATGATACCTGTCAGCTGTGTTCCGAGGTCATACTTTGGTCACTCCAGAGAATGGCAGAGAAGACTGAGAAGGCCAGACTAGCACATGGAGTTTCAACAAAGCTCACAATTTGCAGCATTGTCCCCAGAATTGCTTGTGGCCCTTTGGTTCATAGTCGAATGGAAGGATTTAACCAGAGGCTACAAAGGTTCTGTGACAAGCTAGGCAGTGACTTCCTGGACTTGCACCATATGGCTGAGAACTGTAGGGCCCCCTAAATGGGTCAGGTGTACACTACACATCAGAGGCTGCTACTCAAGTAGCTGACTGTGTAGGATGCACACAAGGGTTTTTTAGATTAGGCAAATCTCCATCCGATCCAGATACCTGTAGGAAACCCAAGTGTATCAGTGTAAGATCAAATGAAATGCCTCTCACAGGTGAGAGTATCAAAATCCTAATAGTAAAGTGCCACAGTTTGAAGAACCCATGAAAAGCAATGAAGCTTACATAATACTAGGTACAGAAAGCTGGTTGAAACCTGAAGTTGATAGCAGTGAGATTTGCAGAAAATTTAAACTTATATCAAGAAGGTAGGCAAATGGGAAATGGATGTGGTGTATTTGTCTCAGTAGACAAGAACTTCAAATCCATCGAGATAGAAATTGAAGCTGCATGTGAGATTGTTCACACAAGAGTCAGTATCAGGAGTGGGCATAAAATGATAATTGGATCCTCCTATAATCCAACTGACTCATCTCCTGATGTAACCAAAAACTTTAGAGTAAACATAAGTTCACTTGTAAGTAAGTTCCCCAATCAAACTGTAATCATTGGCGGAGGCTTTAATCGTCCGACAGTTAACTGGAAAAATTAAAGTTTTGTTAGTGGTGGGCATGATAAGACATCCTGTGAAACTTTACTAAATGAATCCTCTGAAAACTACCTAGAACAGATAGTTTGGATCACCACTCATGATGGAAATATATTGGATCTAATAGTAACAAATAGACCTGACCTCTTTGAGGAGTCCACATTAAAACTGATATAAGTGACCATAATGCACTTATGGCAACAATGATTACCAAAGTAAAAAGGACAACTAAAACAAGCACAAAGATATATTCAGTAGATAAGAAATCAGTAGTGTCATATCTCAATGAGAAACTTGAAACTTTCGGCACAGAGCAGGAGGATGTAGAGGAACTATAGTTCAAGTTTGAAAGCAAAGACCGAGAAGACCAGACTTGTGCATGGAGTTTCAATGAAGCTCACAATTTGCAGCATTGTTCCCAGTATTGATTGTGGCCCTTTGGTTCTGAGTTGAGTGGAAGAACTGAACCAGAGACTACGAAGGTTCTGTGACAAGCTAGGCAGTGACTTCCTGGACTTGCGCCATATGGCTGAGAACTGTAGGGCCCCCTTAATTGGTCAGTTGTGCACAACACATCAGAGGCTACTACTCAGGTAGCTGACTGTGGGATGCACAGGACAGATATGTGCCCATGTGCAGTTTTTACAAAATCGATTGGTAGTCAGGAGCTCATATTGTAAGCCAATCAACAGGCTGTAATAATACTTAGGAAGGGTTCTCTTTTTATGCAAAAATACACCTTTTTAAATGGAACAGTGTCCATTGACACTAACAAAGTAAAAGTAGGGTAAATTAGAATGTCAGTGGCGTCTGTTGCAGGATTCTAGTGTGAGTCATTTACGAGATCTCGTACTTTCATAATTTTCCATACCGACACTTACTTGTCCCCTTCAACCTGTGTAGTTGGTGGGTACAATGTTGTTATATTTCCTTACAATGTAGTTGTGTGTTCCTTGAGTGCACTGTTAGTGTGTGACAGTCCAAGCAGTACCGTATTTACTCGAATCTAAGCCGTACTTTTTTTCCGGTTTTTGTAATCCAAAAAACCGCCTGCGGCTTAGAATCGAGTGCAAAGTAAGCGGAAGTTCTGAAATATGTTGGTAGGTGCCGCCACAACTAACTTCTGTCGTCGAATATATGTAGCGCTACACAAGCATGCTTTGCAGGCGCAAAGATAAATGCTGGCGCCAAATTCTCTGCGTCAGTAAATAAATTTAAAAAAGGGTGGAAGACGAGCTTTTTTCTCTGCCCCCAATTTCGTCCACTGCATTTTCATACATTATCCAATGAAGTAAATACAAATTCCGTATTGTTCATCTTCGAATGTACCAGCTTTTCAATGTACTACGAAAACCCGACTGGCAAGACTGTTTGCAATGTTTGTTAATATACGTTCTGAATTTTTTCCTACCTGTGAGAAGAGATGGTTGCTAATGGGAACTTTCATGAATTGTGAATCACATGCAGTATTCTCTTCACCATAAGAATAATACCAATATAAACATTTTGCCATGTATTGTTTCGTGTGTGCTGCTATCTCATTTAAACCCTGTCTGCCTAATAAACTACGAAACTAGAGTGAGACAACAGCAAACGCGGAAGAATACACATATCATGTCATGTTTATATTCGTATTATTCTTATAGTGATACAGTCAGAAATGAAGCACGGCAATTGAGTAGATTTTTAAATCTAAGATGACTCTAATTTCTGTGCAGAAAGTAATGTACTAAAGAGGCGTCTGCAAAGATTTTCAACAGAGAAAAATTTTCGCTAAATTCTCGTTCAGAACATCTTCTATAATATGCAGTTTATTATTTGGTTCTTGTTGATCATTATCAAAGAAAGCAGCAGTGTAAATAACAACAAATAGCAGTCTCTTGCCATTGTTTCGCTAATGAGACGATTCCTCTCTTTTTTTTAAAAAAAATTGTAAGCAGCGGCAGCGCACACCAAAGCAAGCCATGCCGCGAGCGGCGACAGGTCGTGAACACACATTATCAGAATGCGACAAACAATGCGTGACACAGTACAGTAATACATTTTCAGCTTAGAGTGACGTAAACACCTATAACAAAGAGAATGACACTTATTAGATCAAAGAAAAATAAGCAATCAATTCAAACCAGACAAAGCACGTGAAAAACGAAGGGTACCCGTATAAAAACGGATGGAGTGCCTGACGCATAGCAATGGCTACTTGGTAAAGCTTGACTGCTAAGCTTACGACTTACTGTATCTGTATCGTCATTCATTCGACCTAAATTGTGTCTCGTGTCACAATGGACTAACTTTGTTTCGATTTGGAGGTGCGGCCTAAAACTTTTCTCTCCCCTTGAATTTCGAGTCTCAAATTTCAGGTGCGGCTTAGATTCAGGAAAAATTTTTTTCCTTGATTTCGAGTCTAATTTTTCAGGTGGGGCTTAGATTCGAGTGTGGCTTAGATTCGAGTAAATACGGTAGGTTGTGGTGGACGATGGGATTTAACAATGCTCAAACCGTCTCGGCAATTATTTATCAAACTCTTCAACCAGTTATGTGAAAGTGGTAGTGTAACACATAGACAATGAACAGAAGGAAAGAAGTGATGACAGAGGAGGGGGGAAATTCATATTCTTGCTGCTGTTGCAGTTGACACACATGTTCGCTCCCACACAATCGCACAAGGAAATGGCACAAGTCACGCAAGTGACCTACAAAATCTCCATCGACATAGGTTCCATCCCTATTACATCTTCCTCCATCAAGAGATGCATGGGAACAATTACGAGAATTGTGTTAACTTCTATGCATGGGCATTAAGGCAGGACACGTCAGATATATCATGTATCTTGTTTAGTGATGAAGACACATTTAGCAATCATCGCCAGACAAATCGCTGAACATGGACTACTGGTCTGTTGACAATCCCCCTTGGCTTCAACAGCTGGAACATCAGTGTCTATGGAGTGTAAACATACATGTGTGTGTGTGTGTGTGTGTGTGTGTGTGTGTGTGTGTGTGTGTTCGCACACGTAATTTGTAGGCACTCAACAGCAAGGTTATCAGTGAGCGAGTGTAAACTTGTGGGGTGGGCCAGTGGACCATCAGCTCATAGGTCTGTTTCTCAGATACGGAACACTGAACACGCACAAGTATCACAGCCTCCTGACATACTATTTTCCATGGATGCTAGAAGAGGTTCCTCTGCAGACTAGGAGGAACCTGTGGTACCAACATGATGGCTGTCCTCCCCACAGTGCATGAAGTACTACAGCATGCCTTCACGAATTTTTTCCAAATTGTTACTTTGCATGCAGCATCTACAAGGACATACCAACCCAATGTTATGCAATGATGCCTGATCGGACATCTTTGCTGAAATATAGCACATGTGCAGCAGTCATTTCACACCAGACTGGAAGCATATTACCACTGCCGGTGATCATTTTGAACACAGCCTGTGGTGGTCAACTGTCTCATAACTGACCAGAATCCATGTAATTAGTGTACACACTTGTGTTGTTCTTTAGTGTGTGCTACTACATATATTGTACAAATGTCAGTGTGGGAACTTTCCAAAATACAATATCTTGTAAATAGCTCACACTAGAATCCTGCAATAAACACCACTGACATTCTAATTTACCCTACTTTAAGTCCGTGAATGTCAATAGGCATTGTTCTATTTAAAAATGTGTATATTTGCATAAAAAATATACTTTCTAAGTATTATTACAATCTGTTGAATGGCTAACAATACAAGCCCCTGACTACCAATCCATTTTGTGAAAACCACACATGAATAGCACTTTGCATTTCCACAATACTTGTGGTGCAAGTTTTAGGTGATTCACCATGTACTTGCTTAACCTTTCCTGGAATACATGACCTTAATATTCATTTCATTATGAGTACCTAAAGATCAATAGCACTTGGAGATGGCAGCTATTAAATGCTATGTTCTTTTGTTGCATCCTGTGTACATCCTGTCTTCAATGTAATACTTATATTTAGGTGGGCTGATTACAGCAGCTTCTGTAATTTTTTTATCTGTCTTTGAGAATTACAAGCATAATTTGTAATACTGTATCCTGGCAAACAGACATAATTTAAGAAAGAACATCTACTCCACAACAGGTAGTAGCAGGAGTATCTGAATCCTCCTGTTCTATAGTTAAACCAGCTTCGTGTTGGTAAGTGCTTGCAAGCTACAAAGTCATGCCTCATTTCTTTACTATCATCAACAGAGAAAAAATTATACTTCCTTGATGGACAGTCTTAATGAAAAACATATATGAACATTATAAATCAATTTTCTGTGTATACCTGTATCAATGTCTTTCGAAGAGAAGGCATTACATACGCAGGATTCATCGAACTAAGGCGGCCAATGGTACAAATCGCACGCTCTCTTATTTCAAATACTTCATCATTCATTGCAACAAAGAGAGCACTTAAATTTTCTGCTTGAGCTAGGTGGCTGTCGAAGCTGTGGTCAAGAGAATCAAGGACACAGTACCTTACATCTGCATCTGAAAGGGAATATTTGTATTATTAAAAAGAAATACAAACTAATATATGGCAATACCAAAGGCAATTTTGTTTCTGTCAGAAACAACACAACTACTAGAACACAGATTTTTTTCATTGAAGCAGTTAAGCAAGTACACAAATTGAGGAAATAGCATAAACACTTGAAAATGCTTAACATACACTCTGAAGATGACTGATCACTATTCATTCAAGAACACATAACACCGAACATTGAATAGCTAACAATAAATATAACACTTCAGTTATTAATCTACTGATTCATCATGAAGGCAGGTACAATGTAACATTACAGTTAATTTAGACTGTTTTCACAGGGCCTCTTGAACAATGATCAAAGGTTCAGTAGGAGGGAATGTTTAAGAGTAAAATATTTTATCATTGTTGAGGTACAGATCACTTGTTTAGCTGGAGATGTACAGAGTGATTATAACGGTTCAATAAGCTTCTTCACGTCACAGGATATAATAGCCAGAAGCCGACAAAAAAAAAAAAAAAAATAAATTTACTACCTCAACAACACAAGTACTTGTGGAATATCTACTGCAAACACTTGACAGAGAGGTATCTATAATTGGAGTATTCTATGATATATAAAAATTTTTCAACCTAGTTAATTACATTTTCCTCAAAAAAGTGAAATTCTATGGGTGAGAGGCAATTGATTCAATTTTATAACATGCTACTTAATAAAAAGATAACAAAAAGTGGAAATAAGAGATGAGGAGAGAGGTAACTACTACTCAGACATGGGGATGACCCAGAATGGCATGTCACAGGGAAGAGTTCTATGGCCACTGCTGTTCTTGATATAGAGGGTGATTATAATTAAAGTTAAACTTTGAAAACACTGTAGAAATAGCACCACTGGTCAGAATGATGTCAAATTGCAACAGAATATTATCAGAGAAGGGGGAAAATGTATGGCAAAAGAAAAAGAAAAATAGCATGAAAAGTGATCAATAGATGGCGCTGTATGTGTCAGAATAAGTAAATGAAAACACTTGTCATGTGCATGACCCACTGAAGTTACTATAAACATGCTGGGTACATGGCTTTTCCTCCTTTCGCATCTAGGACATTCAGCATGACTGTCTCAACTCAGGATCATGCTCTGCTTGTAAAGCTGTATTACAAGAATGATGCCTGTACGCACGTCACTCTGCAGAAGTTCTGGACACTGAAGGGTTTGAAAAAAGGCGTTGGTCTGATGGCTGCCATGGGTCTGGAGAAAATGATTCTAAAATTTTAAAGACCAGTTCTTTTGGTGTGCAACCTGGTAGAGGGAGGAAACGAATTGATTCAACATCGGTGGTCACAGCAATGCAGGAGGAGACAAGTGGTGGTGTGCAAACATGTAGTGCACGGAGAATTGCCAGAACATTGGACATACCCGTGAGCAGGGTGCGTAAAATCCTACGAAACATCCGTTTGCTATCCATTCAAAATTACCCATGTGCAAGAGCTGCTTCTGTTGACCTGCCAGCAAGAGAGTCCTTCGCTTTAGAATTTATTGCTCACAAGGAAGTGGACAATGATTGGCCATGGAAGATTTTGTGGACAGACGAAGCCCACTTCCATCTGACAGGACATGTCAATACACAGAATTGTCGAATTTAGGCAATGGAAAGTCCACAAGCAAATCAACCAGTATCACTTCATCCTGAAAAGGTCACTGTGTGGTGCGGTTTTACGGCACCATTTAACAAAGGGCCACATTTTTTTGAAGAGACACATGTGCTTCCAGTCCTGTTACCTTTACCATCACTGGTAAGCACTATGAGTGTCTTTTGCACAATGGCATTCCAGCTCTCCAACAGCGTGGATGTGATCATTTTTATGCAAGATGGTGCACCTCCGCACATTGCTCATCCAGTTAAGCAGCTGCTGAAGGCCATTTCCAAAATGCTAGAATCATCAGCCGCCATTTCCGTACAGCCTGGCTGTCCTAATCACCTGATCTTAACCCGTGAGATTTTTAGCTGTGGGGCTATCTGAAAGATGTTGTGTTCAGTGTTCCGATTGCACACTTAGTTACATTGAAGGTATGCATTGCACAACACATTCTGAATGTGACCCTGGAAACACTTCGATCAGTTGTGGAACATGCTGTTTCTCGATTACAACTAGTTGGAGAAAACAGTGGACAGCATGCTGAACATGTTTTGTGCCAGTCACACAGAAATTAATAATCCAATTTGATTTTGACTTGCACCTTTTGTGCAGTTTTTGGACTCAGGGCAATTAAAAACCAATGTGATCGATGCTTTTCATGTGGTTTTTGGCCTCAGGACAATTAAAAACCAATTTTTCCCGTCCAATGTGATATGACCTTGCCATGGAGAATGGGCTTATGTAACCAAAAGTACACCCATGTACAATGGGTAGTATAGTTTGTTTAACGTCAAACGTACACACGCCTTAGGCATTGTTATATGATTCATTTGCAATTTGTAGTCGATCACTATTAAATTGTGATGTTTAAAGTGCCATCTATTCATATTTTGTAACTATTTAATTTTCTTCTGACTTAAGTTTTCCCCCTTCTACGATAATACTCCGCTACAATTTGATGTCATTCTGACCAGTGGCATTATTTCTACAGCAGTGTGAAAGTTTAACTTTAATTATAATCACCCTGAATAGGAGAAATAAACAACTACGACCCATTAATAGAACTGTACTGGACTTCATCTATGATGGCTTCAAAAGCTCATGCACAGGAAAGATGGAATATGCTACAGTGATCAAGAGGGAAAAGAGGCATAGATCACAGCAGACGTGCAGAGGGTAATTATGTCATAGAATACTAGGCCAAGAGAAGGAAATGCAAAAATAATCACTGAGGAAGATGAAAGTTCCAGGCAACGGGATGAGAAATAAGAATGGACATAGGAAAGTTGCAGTGTCACATGAAGAGACGTCTAATTAATGCACGAAAAAACACAGTGGAACTATAGACAGGATGAAACAAAGCAATCTGGAAGAAAAAGAAAAGGGAACAAAACCAGAGATCTCTTTTTTCTTGTTGAGGGGAGAGGAGACTTTTTCGTGTGGGGGAAGAGGAGAGAAAAGGGTGGGGCGGCAGAGAATACCACACAGCAAAATTAAAGGGAGAAATGAGTGTTTTAAATGATTCTGATTACTAATTTGAGGGTATGCACCACAAAGATATTCTAGAGTGAAGTCTAATTACATCACCACAGAGCAACAAATATTTACCACACATTCTCTCTTCACTAATGTGCAACTTGACTATGGTCTGTAGTTTCACACAAGAGCAGAAATAGGATTATAAACATGCTAACCTCCACATGATATGAGAAGCTTACAGGCCATGAAAAGCAAGTTTCCATCACTGACGTTCTTTGCATATTTTGCAATTAGTTCTGGGCTATTAACCCATATTTATAGGCACAAATTACGTAAGTTTATATTTTATAATGTGTTGAACACTACGTCAGCAGAACATCTGACAACTCAACTGTCAAAGACTCTGATATTATGAGGAACCATAGTTTTAGTCAAATCAAGGCATTACTGTGTTATGACGTCTAGAAAGAACAGTTTAATTACAAATTTAGTAAAGTTAAAATCAGACAAAACCATGATGATATTACTGAATAAATCAAATAATAAAAGTTTATTAGATAAGCAAGTTCCAGGACTCTCATCCAATTACACTGGAGATAACTGACAATATTCCTCTAGCAAACAGTGTACAGATATACACAGCAGTTAGAGAGACATACATACAGTGGATAGCACAGCTGGTTGAAGTGTTGGCCATAAGAGGTAAGTGTGTGTCCGGATTCAAGTCCCATTGCAGTAAACAGGTTTAATCTGCTGGGAATTTCACAAAAGTGAACATTCTACTGCAGGGCAAAAGGCTGATACACAAGGTAGGGGCCTGAACGAAGCTCTGAGGTGGGTCTTGAGTTATGCCTCGATTGCTTAATTATTAAGAGCATTGCCTAAAAACAGCAAAGGTCCTGGACTGAATTCCAGTTCAGCACAAAGTTTCAACAAGTAGCCCTGTTTCAAATGAAGCAGGGTGTTTGTATAAAATACTGGGGAAATCAGTATTGAACCAAAAGGTTATCTAATGATATACCCTGCAGAAGTAGATGAAATATTAATTCATACCATTGACATAGGCTGCTGCATTAGAATTGACTGTCTGTAACTGCAAAGCATCTGTCAGGTAACAATCATGGTAGAAATAATAAAATTCATGGACAAAACACACAGAGAATTCTCAACATTGACTTTAGACCTGTAGTTATGTAGTAAGAAGCCATTGTATTACATTTCCCAAATTTTTGTGGATAAATTATGCTCTATAAAACTGAACAGCACAGAGACAAAGTACAGTACCAACCTGTGTCAGTTATCCCAACAACAAGCAATTTTGAAAGAACTGCTGAGACAGTCGCAGTGACAGTTTCTGAATGCTTGCTTGAAGCTCCCTGTAATGCAAGGTGTAATAGGCGACTACAAGTTCGTACAGCTTCCAATCTCACTTCCTGCTCATTTCGTGACAGAAAATGGTCAGCACACTGTCTCACAAAATGCAGCAGTGAATGTCCTGTAAAACACATATATTATCTGTTTACATGCATATTATGAATCAGATGAAGACAACAATCTAGAGATTATATTTCAGCAAATCACTACATCTAAAATTTTACAAACTTATGTTACAATCTTGTTACAGTAATAATTTGTTCACATCTTTACACACATTAACTTGTCTAATTTTATCATCAGTCCCTAAGTGTAACATGTAAAGGGAGCAATAGGGGGATTAATACATTTCTGCATCTTTCTGCAAAGGATGGCTCTTAAATGTTTAGGAATAGCTCTTCACATCAAACATTCCCAGTCAAATATCCTGCAGTGTGGTTCCAGTGCATGACCAGTGCAGCATATTATTTTTAATTTTCAGTTTTATTCGTATTACAGATTTTTGGAACAACTTAACAGATTTTATTGTTGTGGCCACAAACATATCAACACTGGAGCACTTTCTCACGGTACAAAGAATGGTGGCTCTTACTA
This sequence comes from Schistocerca americana, assembly GCF_021461395.2. Lineage (NCBI taxonomy): Eukaryota > Metazoa > Arthropoda > Insecta > Orthoptera > Acrididae > Schistocerca > Schistocerca americana. Next base: position 744,231,513 of record NC_060120.1, read on the forward strand.
TGTGATGAATCACTTGCTCATTCATTCCATATTCTCTGCAGGCATTAAGAAGCAAGTCACAGCAAACATGTTAATAACAGCATTGTAAAGATCAGTGTCATGCACTAAAGTGTTCAGAAATGTGCTGTTCTATTCATTCTACATATTTAAAGTTTTACAACAACATGTCAAAGTATGTTACATCCTTTATTTCCTTCCTTTTTTATTCAATTTATGCCACTCTTCTCATCCTCATTGCAACACATGGAATATCTGCACATATTACAATTTCTTGGTGGCCTTAACTTCTGTTTTTCAGATGCCACAATATAGAGAGAGCCTCTTTAGGGTCAGCAGTGGCAGACAACCAATCCTTTACACATGAAATGAGTTCAAGAAACTTAACAAATGTTTGCAATTCAGAACACATTAAGGCACAAATACAATTGCAGCAAGTGCCCAATTATTTGTTAATGACCATATGATTAAGAGAAAAATTCTAAAATCATTGAATGTTAAACAAATTGTGTAACTTCCTACCATCAAAGTTAAAACTGCCCAAAGTTCTGAGGGCTAATACAATGCTTGGTACATCTGGTACCTCTTGGGCATGCAGAGAGAGTGGTACAACTGCAAATCCAGGCGATGGTAAATGCCGTGGCATACCAGGATGTCTAAGTGGCATTTGCATGAGTACCTGTGATAGCATCCTTAGCAATCCTGCAATTAAATGATAGAATTTCAGTGTGCAAATAAATGGATAAACACAGTAATAAATCAATTATCATGAGATCTGAGCACCAATAAAGGGATAAGGAAATTTCAGGTGACGGATGGAAAGATGTCATAATCATCAGGTAATGGAGTGACAAATTTAACAATAGACTGTTTAATGTCTTCCTAAGGACTGGGGAACTATTAACCTCAATAGGTAAAGGGCTGACATAGTACAAGCACAACATACAAATGGCTACTGCCTCCAGCCTCTGGGGGCCCCATATGTGACTGGTTAACAATCCGGACTCAGTAGCTGCTGACTGTTACCTTGTGTGTGTATGTGTGTCTTCTTAAGGACTTTTTTCGTCTGAAAACTTAAATGTTTAGCAGTATTTTCATTATGTCTGTCTGCAACTCAGCATCTCCATTATGTGGTGAGTAACAATCTAACCTTTTCATATTGTTGTTACTCCATCCTGGACTTTCCATTGTTTGATTTTGCCACTGGCTTTCCTTCTAATCCACTATCCAGTGCTGTTTCCCTTCGTCACTATTCCCTAAAGTGTTACTTTACCCAATGTCTGTACTTCTTTTTCTCATCTTTCCTTTGTTTTACTGTCACCTTCCCTACCACACATTCTTTGACTTCTGAGCCCCACTGTATCAACGGTCTTGTCCATGTACACCACACAGCTATGTGAACACTTGTATTGTTGATGCAGCATCTCGTGTCCCACATTCTTCTTACTAAGATCATTATTCTGGACCTGCAAATTGATCACACTTTCTTCCACAACCTCGCATAACTTTCTTGTGTTATTTTCCATACCTTCCTTTGCTGCACGTATTTTGTCGAACCCCGCAGCTGAGCCCCCAGCCCAATCTCTTATCTCCTACTTCCTATCCCTCCCCCCCCCCCCCCCCCTTTCCCGTCTTCATTTTCATTTTTCACTATTGGCCCTCTTCCCTCAGGTTTCGACCTATTTTGTTTTTCATTTTACTTAATCCGTTTCATCCTTTTGCGATTTTCCCCCCAACATATTTTTATGCTCTTTTTGTCCTTCTCTATGGACCCTTACTACTTCCATGTGTGCCAACGAAGAAATGTTTCCCTGTCCATGGCCAGAACCCAGTCCCATATACTGTTCCTGTGTTGCTGCCTATCTCATGGAATCCATTCCAATGGCCTGACTATCAAATTACTCATCTTCAGCAACAATCCCCCCTTTCACAATGGTTCACAGTCAGACCCCAGAGGCCAGAGCTCGAAGAAAGAATTTTCCGTCTGAAAGCTTAAAAGTTTAGCAGCCTTTTCATTGGGCCTGTCTGCGACTCAACCCCTCCTCTATGTAGTGAGTAGCAATCTATCCATTTCATACAGTCAAAATATTGTCACATAATGAAGAAAATGATCACTATGTCAAATTTTGTATCAGTTGTGTAGTAAACTAAGATAATATGTGTGTCTGGAATTTGGAGTCTCGTCAAGAAGGGAACCACTGAAACAGAGGTGGACCTCCGGATGGATATGTGTGTGTGTGTGTGTGTGTGTGTGTGTGTGTGTGTGTGTGTGTGCGCGCGCGCGAGAGTGTATACCTGTCCCTTTTTTCCCCCTAAGGTAAGTCTTTCCGCTCCCGCGACTGGAATGACTCCTTACGCTCTCCCTTAAAACCCACATCCTTTCGTCTTTCCCTCTCCTTCCCTCTTTCCTGATGAAGTAACTGTGGGTTGCGAAAGCTTGAAATTTGTGTAAGTGTTTGTGTGTTTTTTATTGTGTCTATCTTCCAGCGCTTTCTCGTTTGATAATATCACTTTTCCTGCTCAATGGATAAACGTACTAGATTTTTACGCAGACTAAATGTGCACTGTCTTATGGAAATACACTGACTGCCTAGTAATTTTTTACTGTATAATACAGCTTCAGATCACACTTATGGTAGAATTACTATTTTCATCTTATTACCAGGTAATCACCAAATGACTTGGATACACCATATTTTGGGTGTCTCTTCTGGCTGTGCAGCTGAAGAGTTACAATGTAATATATTCAAATCACCAGAGGGTGACCTGAGACTGTAATATATAACAAAAAATTGATTTTTCTCTGTAGTGTTTCACCATGGCTAATGTCTAAACAAATCTTGTAGAAGGTGCACAAAAAGTGAAGCAGAGAATATAGACACGGATTTTTCTATGTAGTGTTTCTCCATGGCTAATGCCTAAACATATCTTGTACAAGGTACAGAAATTGTGAAATAGAGAATATAGACAGCCATTACTGATCTCTCCTGTGCTGAGGCTAATATATAGTATGAAATCAATATCAACTAGTTGCACTTTAAGCAACCGAGGTTGGTAATAAGGAAACTTGTTAATGAGTTTTCCATTTGTCTATTTAATTATGTTAGCTAAAGAACACTTTGGCATCAGTTTCTACACAGTATTGCATTCATGGTAAAAATACACAAAGATAGTCAAACAATGGAAAATCAGGATATAAAAATGGCCAATATTATCAAAAGTCTTTCCTTCTCATCTCATCTGGTAAGTGTCCCCTGATGCAGGGTTCTGGGTGACTTTTCCGAACTTTACCCCTTTTGCCAAACCTGTCCAGTCCTTTTCCTTCACCCATCTTCCCTCCCCTTCAACCACTCAGCCAGAAGAATGAGCCACTGGCTCCAAAAGCTAGCACAAGTAAAACCTCTTTTCGTGTATGTACATTCTCCTGGCACCACTTGGTGAGTAGTTTTTTTTGTCTATCCAATTATGTAATATTATGAAAAAGATAGATTGCTATTCACCATATAGCAGATGTATTATGACACACTAGACACAACAGAAAGACTGTGAAACAAGTTAGGTCTTGGCCAGAAAGGCCTTCCTCCAAATCAGACAATCACAAACACACAATCACAACTCACACACATTTGACCACTCTCTCTGGCTGCCGAGGCCAGACTGTGAGCAGTCAGGAGGTTAGACTGACTGCACCTAGCTGCCCTAACCTCTCTTCGCCTCATCCATGTCTGCTCCCACAAGCAGCACATTATCGTCCCCCACACCTTCTCTGCTATTCCTCCCCCCCCCCCCCCCCTGCCCCAGTCTCCTCCTTACCCCCACCACCCAGACTGCTTTCCCATCATGTGCAGTTGCTCGCAGTCTAGCCTCGGCAGCCAGAGAGCGTGGTCACGGAGGAAGGTGTTTTTGGCCAAAAGCTAATTTGTCTGACAGTCTTTTTGTTCTGCCTATACGTGACTCAACATCTCAGCTATACGGTAAGTAGCAATCTATCCTTTTCGTAATATTGTAAATAGAGACTGTGATGTACAAAGACTTGCCTTCTGAAATATCCCTTTTCAATTGTGGTATATTTGCTGCAAGCTCTCTCAGAGCCATTGTCAATGCTGGGCTGAGACCTGTGGCCAACATTGGTTCCAGAAGATCTTTCACATCCTGTCGTATCATCAACCCAACTGCATGCCCCAGGAGAGTGATACACACAAATACTGCTGGTTCCAAGGTGGCTGCTCGCTTTTTACTTGGTGTATCCTGGAAGCAAGCAAGCACACTACCTTACAAAAAGTCTGAAGAACACATTGTACTTAATAGAGAAAAATTAACAAGTGGCAAATTATTAAGAAGAATACATTATGCAATTATTTCAGGAGTTCATAAACCCGTTCCATATTCTCTCTCCTAATAGTCTAATACACATAAAACTGTGTGTGTATTTTGTTCACATTTATGTCCCATATCAGAAAAAAGTTTTCATTTTTTTAAAAGAGTTTTTATTTTTAATCTGACATGTAAACTAGATATAATTGGACAAGCATATAGCATACAGCTAACACAACTGCAGTGGCTGATACAGAATTAAAAGCAATTTATATCAGCCAAAAAGACAAATCTTGAGGTTAATTTGGGACATACAGGTGACCAGTTAAACAATGGAAACACCAAAACAATCAATACTAGAATCTCACTCAACCACCTTGAGCCTGTCATGCAAATGAATCTTTCTTAAAGATCATCATTTGCATTTGATAACCTAAAATAAGGAGATAATCATTAGCTGTGTCTGTCCTTGGAGACCAACAGCTCAACCAAGCATAATAATGAAATGCCAGAAACTCAGTCTTACCAGATACAGCTCAGATTGAACTAGTACACAGCAAACAGGTAATATCTGAATCTCACAAAGACTCATATCATGCCATTTCAAACAAGCAAAAATGGCTTTGAATGATTACCTTTTACCAGAAGTAGTCCTTAACACTCAAATTTTAAGGAAAACACTATTTACAAAATTCTTTGGTGGTCAGAAGGGATAAGGAGTTAAAAGAGTCAGTACATATATAATTTAATTAAGTAGTTCAGTCCAGCATGTTTTGCATTTAGAAGTCTCTCTCATTGTGTTAACCTAAAGAGAAAAAATGTTGTTCTCTTTCTTTTGCTTCTGCTGTTTTTGGGATTGTTTTCTTGTGCAGTATACCTAAAGGCAAAATATGTGTTAACTTAGCAAATGCAAGGAGTAAAAGCATTGTGCAAAACTGTTAAAAACACATTAGCACAGCTCTCTTTAAGAATCTTGGAATACTTACATTGACATTAACTCATTAATTGTTTTTCTTGCTAACAACAGAAACCTTTCAAATCAGTTTCAGCTACACTGCGGCTTGCGCAATCACTATACAAGACACAAAAATAATATTCATAAAGACATTGATTCATTATTGACAGTTCAGAGAGAAGTTTTTTACGCTGATAAAAAGGTAAGAAACAAGATCCTGTCTTATGTACAGCACAAAACTGGAAACTCCGACCACTTCAAATGACAATTAAAAATATAAAGAAGAAAAAATAGTGAAATGAGGCCATAAAATAACGTCTGCTGAACCTGTAAGTATCTAGTCACTAATGAAAGACAAGTCTTAGAATTTATTTTGAAACTGAATCTATGTAATCAAATTTAATGCACCAGATATATAATGAGAGATTCAATGAATCAGGGAACAGGTGCATTAAAAAACTGAAAAATTTTCTAGGGTAAAAAGATATCCATATCCAAATCACATAAGACATCAGTATGACATATGCCTCATGGCTGAGGAAGGGAATTTGACAGTAGGAATATATTTTGCCTGTGTGCAATGAAAGCTGCTATTTCTTTCATTTATGAAATGAATCTAGCAGCAAAACCTGATGTAAAATGCACATATTTGTGTTGAAAACTAGTCATGAAAGTAATCTAGCAGCAAGAACTGATGTAAAATGTACATTTTTGTGCTGAAAACTAGTCACTTCCTAGAAATACTATAGTCAGGGGATGCAAGTGAATATTTTCATCTTTTATGTCAAGTACAACAAATATCTCCACATCTTTGTATGACAAAAGGCTGAAAGAAGAGTGACAGTGAAGAATTTATATTCTGTATTGTTCAGTTTCTAGAATGGCAAGACATCTACAAGAATACAATTCTCACTTACCATGGCTGTTCATGCGAGAATAAGAACCAGATTTCAAACAAGTGCTTTGGCTAACCTTTCTGTCTGACTTGTTCAACAACCAGTAAGACCTCGACTCACTTCACCAATATTGCCAATAGCTAAGCAGAGTGCTTAGTTTCGCTGACTGGCATGCTATGAGTTGCTTTTCAAACTTTGTATTGTATCAAAACATGTGGTGTTTGCTAGAAATCTTTTCTGTGACAAACCTAAAGCGTTCAGCGAGAAAAATTTACGTGTGCAACGATAAGAATGCAGTGGAAATGTATTCACATCTGTTGTACGAATGTATTGAAAACAAACACTCCAAACTGACATTTCACATAACTCACATCCAATGAAAATCTATAACACAACAATCGAGGTGACATGTGTATAATTATGTATTATTTATATTTTAGAACAATTAATTTCTGAAAAAAAAACCATTGTAATGAAAGCATGAACCATCTGAAGATGAATCATAACGATTCGAAACTGGTAACAGTACCCTTTGAATAATGAAACTGAAAATAAATTTGTGGCTGGTTGCTGTCTCAACACCAATAACATTTGTCTTCAAATAACAGCCATGGTCTCCAATCATGTCATCATATGACAAAATTGAATTATAGTTGACCTGTGAGGTGAAGCCCATTGCTGAACCCTGGATGAAGTTGTTCCCCAACAATCCAAGCCATTTCCCACTGCCAAATGGAGTTACCAGCTGCTTGTTCAGCCGCCAAATTTAGGAAAATTAGGAGACCAACTATAGAGGTGAGGCTGCCACAGATGAAAATCCTCCATGGACGACAGTCACCAAGATATCAAGAAATCTCAGTGATGTCATCATCGATGGACAATCCATCCACATGTTAGTCATCTTAGGAGCTTCTTTTTCTATAAAGTCAGATGCTTATCATCGTCAGATAAAGAAGACTATGTTCCTTGATATGAAAAAAATTGTGCTGAATATGACAAATACGTCCCGCCAACAGAAACATGAATAGCAAGAATCACTATCAATGACAGGACACAGCACTTTGAATTTGTCATTTTAACAGATTGTAATCTCAGACGGGATTTCTTGCATGCATCACAAGAAGATGAGAGCTCCAGGCCGAAGAGGCTATTGCGACAAGCACACACAACAAAGATTACTCAACGCAGATGTTTGCTGCTGAAGATTATAATAATTCACCATCATCACAGAGACAAGTTCTAGTCACCAATCAGTTAAATTGTGAAGCTTTTGTCGATTGCAAAAAGCTACTTGGGTTGACAAAAGAAATCTACACACCAGTGATGATCATAAGCACTGTAGGTGGTCAAGGAGAATTTTGAATCACTAATCATTGTGAGCAGCCACAATTCAACCCTAAAGGTATGTGCATAGGAGGAACAGCTGAACTAGTCCTGGAAGGGCAGCTTATTGTCATCCTACCACTGTATGTAATGCAGGGGAGGAAGCTACTATTGAACAGCTAACAAGGTCTGGCCTGACCAAGGAACAACGTCAGCAACTGATAGTCATACTGCATCAATTTTCAGGTATTTTCAAACCCAAAGCACAGAAAAGACAGACCAAGCAGTCCATGGCAAAACACCATATCAACACTAGGGATCACCCACCAATTAGTCAGCACTAATATAGTGTGTTGCCAGCTGAATGACAAATAATCTGGCACAAAGTGAAGAAGATGTTGTAGGAGGACATCACTGAACCTTTAGAGTCCTTGGTCCTCTCCTTTCCTGTGATCCTTGTGAAGCAGAAAGACGGCACATGATATTTCTGCATTGGATAAAAAATCAAAACAAAAGATGTCTATCCACGTAGGACATTGATGACGCCCTAGACTGGTTGAAAGGAGCAAAGTACTTCTCAACAACGGACATGCAGACAATCTACCATCAAACTGAGCTTGATGAGGCTGACCAGGAAAAGACTGCCTTCATAGCCTGATGTCTTGTATGTGTTTACATTATGCTGTTTTGACTGTGTAACACTCCAGCCACATTTGAATATATGATGGACAATCTGCTTCAACACCTTAAATGGACAATGCATATTTTTTATCTGGTTGGCACTGTCATTTTTTGAAGACATTTGAAGAATATCTAAGCCCCCTGACAACTGTGTTGAAGTGTGTTCAGATTGCTGGCCTTAACCTGAATCCAAAAAAGTGCCACTTTATCACCAAATAAATAAGAGGGGCATTTGAAAAGTCCATGCAAAGTCCGAGAGATGGCACCACCGGCACGTATCGAGATTATGTTTAGTTAGTAGCATCTTTGGAAAGAACGCACACCAAGTTTATGCCATATTGGTTTATTTCTTTGCGTTTGGCATTCGTGTGAATCAAGGAAGTCGAGTGATTGTCAAAAAATGGATGGAAAAGAATTTTGTGTGGTGATTAAACATTACTTAATGAAACACAAAACGCTTCAGGAGACTAAAGAGAAGCTTGATGAACATTACAGTGACTCTGCATCTTTGATTAGAACAGTTTATAAGTTGTTTCAAAATTTTCGGAGGGGCCATATGGGCACAAGTGATTCTTAACGTTCTGGACGCCCTGTGGAGGTTACAACCCCAGAAATCATTGATAAAATCCATGATATGGTGATGGATGACAGAAGAGTTAAGGTTCGTGAGATTGGTAGTGCTGTGGGTATCTCGGATGAATGGGTATTTAATATTTTGCATAAACATTTGGACATGAGAAAGCTATCCGCACGATGGGTTCCGGGATTGCTCACACTTGACCAAAAACGGAATCATGTGAAGTGTTGCAGGGATGGTTTGCACCTGTTCAGGAAGAATCTGCAGGACTTTAAGCATCATTTCATCACTGTGGATGAAGCATGGATACATTACTATACTCCTGAGACCAAACAACAATCTAAACAATGGCTTATCAAGGGAGAATCTGCACCAAAAAAGGCGAAGACCAGTCCTTCAGCTGGAAAGGTTATGGCGATTGTCTTTTGGGATTTGCAAGGGATAATCCTGATCGACTATCTGGAAAAGGGTAAAGCTATTACAGGTGCATATTATTCATCGTTATTGGACTGTTTGAAAACCGAGCTGCAAGAGAAAACCGGCGATTGGACCGCAAAAAAATCCTTTTCCATCATGACAATGCGCCAGCACACACCTCAGCAGTTGTGGTCGCAAAACTAATGGAAATAGGATTTCAACTCATTTCACATCCCCCCTATTCTCCAGACTACTATTTGTTCCCCAATTTGAAGAAATGGCTGGCGGGACAAAGATTTTATTCAAATGAGGAGGTGATTGAAGCAACTAATACCTATTTTGCAGACTTGGACAATTGTTAACTTATGCTTCCAAGAGTACTCTCCAAGTTCGAAATGAATTACTCTACAACCAAGAAAGAGTCCCTTGCAGGTGTTTAAGCCATCAACAAATTCTGGCTGTATTTACTTCGCAAACCATTCACTATTGTTGACAGGCCTCCATTATGTATGCTGGCTGAATAGCCCGAACAAGCCATCGGGTATATTGGCAAGATGGGCAATGACACTTAAGGAGTACAGCATCACAATCATACACAAAAGCAGACAGAAACACAAGGACGCAGACAGCCTTTCATGGAATCTTTTGGTGGAAATCAGTAGAATAGATGAAATCTCAGCTGCTGAACACTGAACAAAGGAGAATTCCAACAAGTAAATGGAACTTTATACATCAGGAACTATGATCCAACAGGGCACTAATTGGTGTTCATCATACCATCACAGCTACAGTCAGCTACCCTGAAGTATTTCCATGATGCTCCAACATCTGGTCACCAGGGATTGGTGAAGACTCTAGACAGAATCTGATGCAGGCATCACTGCCCATGTCACTACTGGGACACTAGACACTATGAGAGCCACTATAAGGATGTCAACAATGGAGGCATGTGCTGCAATTACTTCAGGGACATCTGGTACTACCTTGCCTGAAACATCACTATTCCACCGTCCGCTCTCGAGGATGTCCCTGAAATCACCGAACCTGAATCGATGGATGACACACCGCAATATTTCACCTGTTATGCTGGCAACAAAGCTGTGCCAACTGCTGGAGCTCCAGAAATTGCAAAATTCCTTGTAGAAGACATCATTCTGAAGCACTGAGCACCCTATGGGATGATTTCTGATTGTGTTAAAGTTTTCTGGTTGAGACTAGGATAAAAGGTGGCTCATGACATCACCCACAGGATGACAAATACCTGACACTCATAGACAAATATCCTCACAGAACACTTTAATAAGACATCGGCAGATATGCTCTGACGCCCAGGAGGAAGACTGAGTGTGCTGTAATGCCAAGCACCAGACAGAGAGATACAGCCCAGGAGGCTTGGTATGGATTTTTCTGTTTATGTGAAAAATGGTACTATCTGAAAAGTTACTAAAGCATTAATTGAAGCCATACTGTATCCTTTGAAACTTTTCGGACATGACATATTAAGTCAAGGATTATTACATTTCGTCAGGAATACAAAAGTGCAGAGATGTCATCCCTTCTCTCTGCATGAATCCCTACTCATGTGCAGATAGATGATGGAAGACTCAAGAAAGCTGAAGATTCTGTCAGCAATTTTGAAGCTTCGACAGGAAGGGCTACCTTCAATGCTCATTACTGTGAAGAGGTTGTGGAAACATAACCAGAATGCAAAGACCTGCCAGTGGTGCCATACAGAGGGTGGCTGACAAGATGTAGATCCAGGGCACCGTAGTGAGCTCCAACAAGAACTTCTACAACAGTGGATCACTATCTCTCCAGGAGAAGGAGCAGTGTCATGAGTTGTGGTGCTACCAATGTGGCATTGTGATTGTCTCGCTGGATGATGTGCTGCAACCTGACTGTAGTTTTCAAATGGCAATATGCCCAATTTCTACATTATGTTAACCAAATATTTTTCAAAACTTACAGAGACCTTTCCTCTAATTTATCACCTATCATATGCAGGATGATGGTGATTTATTAAAATGAATATATTTTGTAAAAAGACAATCAGCAGAGAAGACTAACAGCCATTTCCCCAACATGGAAATATAATTTGCTTGAGACTTGAATCCTGGTCTTGTGTGAAAACACAGTCAACAGAGACAAACAATAGCCACTTCAGCAACAAAGAAAGATAATTTGCTTGCCACATAAGTCCTTGTATGTCATGTATCACGCAATACGTAACTGTACTTTCCATGAGCATGACCACCTTGTAACAGATCAGTTCTATTTCCAAAATTTATATTCACCTGCGCCTGTTATTATAGGAACCCACTGCTTATCTTTCACATTGCTCTAATTTTTAATTGATTCTTCCCAACCCCTTTCTCCTCAAAACTTCTATCCCACAACTACAGTAAAGTCAGGAGACTGAAAAGTAAAGCTTTAATTCCAAGTAGTATATCATCTTCACTGAAGAAAATATCCCCATATTACTCTATCTGTGATGTCTATCTTGTTGTGTGCAAGAGAGATGGCATTGATGTACCTCTGCTTCCAATTTTATAGTACCAGCAAAATCACATCTCTCCACAAAAAAGTATACAACGTAAATGGAAAAAGCTTGAATAATTATACACACTGGTGTCTAAATTTACCTTTGATGGTAGAGAAGCACGAATAACATCCATTATTTTTGGCAGGTAACTCTGTATATCTTCCTGAACAGCCACTGCAATTAGTCCAACTGTTGTAAAGGCAGCACTACGGTCTTTCTCACGAGTTCGAAGACTTCCAAGCAGAAACAACATCGTTTTGTTCAAATGTCTGAAAACAGAAAACATAAAGCTATAACAGATGCTGAATTCTGTCTAAATGTGTAGCTGTGGACTACAAAATTTTCTATCAAATCTAAGGAGTGAGCAAATATATCAACATTCTAATCAGGACAGATCTGTCACATAGAAAATTTATGTAATAAATTGAAATCTGCTGGCAATTAGAAAATGAAAATACTTATGGGGAAAAATCCAATATGCAACTGAAAGAGTAATACCAATGGCGACACAAATTCTCTAACGATACCTTCAGAGTTTTCATGAACGATGAGCTGAAGGAACGGCAAATCAGAGGAAACCAAATCGAAAAAATGGCAGAGACATATGGCACAAAAAGCTCAAACTATAAAAATATGAGAGGCAGCAAATACTCTTTACAATTCAAGTTCTATCAGGCATCAGAAGACATTTTAAGTGCTCACACAAAATGGACATAACAGATGAGGAGAGTGAGTGAGTGAGTGAGTGAGAGTGAGTGTGAGTGTGTGTGTGTGTGTGTGTGGAGACGGGTATGGGAGGGAGGGAGGGGGGGGGGGTGTAAAGAACTGGTGAAACATAGAAACTGCCTATAAGAAGACTGGAGGGCAGTTTATAACCTTTCTTTAATATGAACACAGCTGCCTTTTCACCAGTTCATTTGTTACATAAATGGAAGTACTGAAGCTGCTAAGGATCATGCCGTAACACTTAGAACTTACATGTATGAACACACAGTAACATTTCTATGTCAAGAATGCAACATAATTCCAGCATCTTTCAAAAGAGCACCGGGACAAATTACGATGGTTATTCAGAAAGTAAGGTCTGATTTCTTATATAACATAAACTATCACAGGTTTTTCAAAAAATCTGTTTTTATTTAATTTCTTACATGTTCCTCTATCTTAATACATAGTTTCTACATTTGTTAAAACATATGTCATAAACTTTTGTATCTCTAAGCCATGGATGCCTGTTACCTTTGAGGATAACCAGTCTTTAATTGCTTCTTTCAACTCATAATCTGTTGCGAAGCGCTTGCCACTGAGGAACTCCTTTAGGTAGCAGAACTACCAAAAATCGCTTTGGACTGTATGGTGCATGGATAGTTCGTTCCCACCCAAAAGATCTGATCAGACTTTGGATGTGAACAGTAGAATGGGATCTGGCATTGTCAAACAGCGACAAAACTCCAGACATCAGAAGACCACATTGTTTATTCTACATTGTACATCGAAGTTTAGTCAGGGTAATGCACTAAGTGGTTGTATTTATTGTAGTCCATTGGTGCATAAAGACAACTAATGAGACTCCATATCTATCCCAAAACATGGTTGACATAAACTTGTATGATGAGTTTGTCTGTCTGGTCTTGACTTTGACTGGTGATGTCATGTGATACCATTCCAGACATGTTTTTAGAGTCAGGGGTCAAGTGAGAAACACCACCTTTTATCCCCAGTGATGATAACCTTCTTATGATATTGGTCCAAAAAACCACAAGAACAAGTCATTGTTTCCGTTTTGTGTTTCCCAGTATGCCGCCTGGGAAACCAACAGCGCACCATTTTCAAAACTGCAACTTTGCAGAGACAATTTTGTGCAAAGTTGTTCAACTCACACCTGGAAATTCCAATGCTAAAGTTGAAATTGTGATCGCTGGTATTCATGAATCTTTTCATCCATGGCTTTGACCAAATCTTCTGAGATCAAAGAAAACAGAGAGAAAAGTCATGAAAGCTGTAGACAGACAACGTGGAACAATATATAAACTCTTTCAGAGTTAGAGGACCGTGCAGAAGTGCACTGGAGATGGCAGAATGAAGAAAACTCATTGAGGAGGCCAAGACTCATGCAGGGTTCTAATGCCATAAGAAGAAGAACAGCAACAAGAAGAAGAAGATGATGATGATGAACTAAGGTGGTCATTGCTCCAGGGGATGAAGCATCTTCAACTGCAGCAGCAAAGAAATTTCTCAAATCTTCAAAAGTAAGAAATTGTTTAACTTTCACTGCAGCAGAATCTGGTTTCCTGCCACAACTGATTATCCAGCTTCAAGAAATAGGGCAGCCTTTGATGCAGTCAGTGAAAATGTTGACTGATGCAGTGCAAAGATTCAAGGATTTGCCAGGGAAATGAGTTTCTTTAGTTATGGAAAAGTGTAAAACAGTGTTTCCAAAACATCCTGATCTTGACAAAGTTAGAATCACATCAACAAAGTGGACAAGATAGATTGCTCCTTACTGCAAAGATGACATGTTAAGTTGCAGGCAGGTGTAATTAAAAGACACTTACACACAAGCTTTTGGCCGCAGAAAGACAGACACACACTATTCATTTACATAAGTTAGCACACCTAATGCACACATAACCACCAACTCTGGCAACTCAGACCAGAGGCATTCAGGTCAGAGCTACCAGAGCTAGCAGTCACGAGTATGTGAGGTGTGCTTGTTTAAGTGAATGTACAGCGTGTGTTTATTTTTCTTGCAAAGGCTGTGGCTGAAAGCTTATGTGTAAGTGCCTTTTAATTGTGCCTGTCTGCAACTTAATGCGCCATCTTTATATTAAGTAGCAGTCTATCTTTTCCTACAGTGTT